>NC_135786.1:4180000-4435000 GCF_051106095.1 Pogona vitticeps
AAAACATATTTGCTCAAAACTCAATTCCTTCTCCCTGCAGAGGCAAGCACAGAAGAATTGGCTGATGGTTTAAAAGGGAACAAACAACCCATCCGAGGCCGCTGACCCTTAAAACATCTGTTCGACAAACTGTCATCAAATCGGATCAAAACATTTCTTTTTGCCTGATATGGTCCCTTTGATATACTTTGCCCAACAGAATACCTCACTCCTTCTTACAACATGGAGAATAATCGTGGTGATTTACATCTCTGGCTTCCAAGATCAGATAACAGCAGGGGAAGAGATCTCTGCCAGGAACATTTGATCAGCCAGATCCAAAAATACTGGCCTTCGACAGCCTGCTGTGAAATGAAAGGAAAAGAAGCCCGTTGCAAATGTATGCTTTAAATTATTCAAGTTTTAAGACACAAGCAAATGGTAGTCCAAATAATTTTAGGCAAGTCGCTTGTGAAGTTTTACTCGAATGGAAACATTTGCATTGAATTCAGTTCCTTAGAGTTGTTCGTTCGCAATGAGGAAGGCTTTGGCCCACTCTGAAGAATCTTCTGGAAAGAAAGCAGTAATTTTTTTAAGAGATGTTGAAAGTCTGTAACTGCAGGGTTCCTTCAGTGGAAACCAAAGTACATGAACGGACCAGCACAAACGAGATGGAAATTAGGAGGCATGAAACTCCTCACCTGCTGTGTTGGGACGTCCATCCAAGAACCACGTGCTCTTACAACACGTCCAAAGAAAACAGCATTATCTGTTTTATCTTGGTCGACGTTTAGTAGCTCATTGGGACAACATGAAAGAAAAAGAAACTTATGGGCATGACTCAGCCCTGCCACTGAACCTCAAAAGGTCTAGACGGGCACAGAGCAGCATCAGGTGTGGTTCGTGATTTCCGGTACGTTGTGTGGTCACGGGGAAACAGATCGAACCAGACCGTGCCAAATGAGGACCAACCCATCAGTTCTACCACCATCTGATTGCTCTTGCCTTGAGACTTGAAAACATGGCTATGGAGAAACTAGAAAAGATCATCAAGTACTGTATAAGGATGTGTTGCTGGAGACCAAGGCCAAGAGGATCCAGACGGTTGTGTTCCCTGTTACTAATGTATGGACCTGAAAATTGGACCATGAAGAAAGCTGATGGGGGGGGGAGATTCATTTGATATATAGGATTATTGACCATCAGGAAGGAAGGAAGGAAGGAAGGAAGGAAGGAAGGAAGGAAGGAAGGAAGGAAGGAAGGAAGGAAGGAAGGAAGGAAGGAAGGAAGGAAGAGAGTGAGTGACTGAGCAAATCAGAGTTGAACCATCATTAGATAATATGACAAAACAGAGTCTACAGTATTTTGCACATATAATGAAATGACAATGCTCACTGGAAGAGACAATACTAGCAGGAAGAGAGCAAGGCAGCAGGGGAAGAGGAAGACCAAATATGAGATGGGTTGACTTCCCAACGGAAGCCACAATTTTCAGCTTACAAGATGTGGGCAAGGCTGTTAATGCTAGGAACCTCTGAAAGTCACTGGCTGAAATCCAGTTGGTTGGTATAGTAAGTGACACTAGAGTAGACCCACTGAATCCATGGCGCTTGAGCTTACTCCTTGGTAAGTTCCATTGATTCAAATGGGCCTACTCTACTTATGACTTACTGTGCTAAAGTAAGTAGCAACCAGAATAGCTCCATTTGAATCAATGGAGCTTGCAGAAGAGTTGGTTCTCCAGATCCCCACTGATCCCATGGGCCTCCTCTAGGGTTACGTACTGTGCTGAACAATATAGGATTTCAACCACGAACTCATCAGGGTTGCCATAAGCATGTAACAAGAACAGTGCTTGTGATGATAAATGCAAAGAACTTAGATCTTATCACCTGTGCATGCAGTTCATCAGCAGTAGAACAGGGGTAGGGGCTGAGTCATTTGAATGCAGATTCTTATTTTTTTAGGGCTCAGTCAGGTCTCCGATGCCCTGCCCATTTCCCCACCTGCGAAATATGGTCTCTGATCTATTGATACAGGAGACTTGGAACACACCTTATACGATAGGGTGGAAAATAGGCTTGAAGAGAATTCCAGGGTGCTTTGAATGCTCTTCAAATGTCTCTTTCCCAGAACGCTGCAGTAAACCTTGTCCACTTCTGGGTTAGAAATAAAAACGGTCAAGAAATTCATCTCGGATTTCATACCACAAAAATTTGACATGCAAATAAATGAATGAATGAATGAATGAATGAATGAATGAATGAATGAATGAATGAATAAATAAATAAATAAATAAATAAATAAATAAATAAATAAATAAATAAATAAATAAATAAATAAATAAATAAATGGAGATTGCAGCAGACAAGTCTGAAATGGCTGTGCTGTTCTACTACGGCAAGTGGGTTTATTACAGTGCTTCTAAAAGTCCCCCCTTTTTTTGAACCAGAATGTCCAGGCTCCTCTGTAGACCAGTGGCTCCCAAACCTTGGGTACCCAGATGTTCTTGGACTACGGCTCCCAGAAATCCTGGCCAGCACAGCTAGTGGTGAAGGCTTCTGGGAGTTTTAGTCCAGGAACATCTGGGGACCCCAGGTTGGGGAATCAGTGGACAATCAGTAGACAACCTGGCCATTGGCCATGCTAGCTGGGCAATTCTGGAATCTCCAAACGTCCCCCCCCTTTCAATCTCTGGCTTCTTCATGGCAGATGGGCACAAGATGGCTTCCCTCTGAACTGGCCTCTGCTGTGTGGTCTACTCTGGGTTGCCTTGACCGACAGAAGAACATTTTCCAAAGAGATGCAGCCTCAGTAACCTCTAATCATCCCCTCTGCCCATTTGCAGGCTACCTTTACAGCACGCAGTTCGCTTCACTCTGTCATTACACCATTATGACTTTTTGGTCTCGAGAGCCTGCCGACAGAGTCTAATGGAAACAGTGCCTGAAACCACAGGGGCTATTTGCCGGAATGGCCATGGCGGGTGGATTTGCTGCCGCGGATCCAGAAAAACCTCTTCTTACTTCTTCTTTTAAATGCAGTTTTCTGTGGAACCATCTTGTAGCCCAGCGCATCCCTGCTTGGGTATCTTAAAACCTTGAGGAAACAAAACAAGCGACATGCATCGTGCGCCCTACTGCCTTACTTTTCTGAAATGAATGGCACAGTGATCGCCAGTGCTAAGAAAAGGAGGCAATGGATGATTCTCTAAAATAAAACAAAATAAAAAATTTAAACATTTTAAAGATTTGCAAGAAAAGTCACGGGTTCCAGACGGAACGTTTCAAAAGGCTTTGGAGGTGACAAGAAAGCAATAAAGCTGCTTGGAGATGTGTGCGTTGAAATCCAGGTTCTGATGACCTCCCTGTGGCAAAACAGAGGTCCTTGGATCTGAGCAGCCACGGCTCTTCCTTTGGGTAGATCCCAGCACAAGATGGGGGTTATTTGTTTGTCTGCTTCTCTGCTGCCTTTTCTCCTGGGAGCCAAAGACCACGGACGTGGCTCTCTCTTTCCTTCTTCTGCACCGTATTGTCCCAAAACGCTGTGAGACATATCAGGGAGACCGGGAGGGGGGGACTGGCCCCAAGTTACTCGAGGGCATTGGAAAAAGCCTGCCCTGAGCTTAAAGAAGGTGGAAAACGTTCAGGAAACATCACGACTGAAGGTGGGAAGCCGAGGCTGAAGAGGCTAGGGGGAGGTCCCCCAAGGTATAAAAGGAAAGGGGAGAGCAGAAGGGAATGGCAACAGACAGTGGAGAAGGAAGAGGTTGGAGAAGAGGGGAGACCGGGGTGGAGTTTACCGAATGAACCCAGTTGGAGCCACCCTGCGAGGCTCTTGCATCAGCTGGCCAAGGGAGGCTGTCGCTCAGAGGAGGCGAAGCCAATTCCCCAGGGATCCCACCCCGAGGAGATCTACTCCGACACAGATACGGGAGTGGAGAAGACGGAGACCATCAGAGTGTCTTCAAGGCTTAGAAGCAGAGGTGTGGACCGTTGAAAGGAAGTTGGCTTCCTCTCATGGTAAAGGGTAGCAGCCTGGATCCTGGTTAAGATTCCCCTCTGCCTTCAGGATCGTTTGGGGAGGATAAACGAGTCATCTCCGAACTTGGGAACTGAGCATTGACCAGAAATAATCCTGGCCTGTGGGAGCCAGAGGAGGGCAGATGTAATGAGAATACAGTGGGGTCTCTACTTAAGAACTTAATCCGTATTGGAAGGTGGTTCTCAAGTCGAAAAGTTCTCAAGTCGAATCTGCATTTCCCATAGGAATGCATTGAAAACCATTTAATCCGTATCTGCTCTTTTCCGTCCATAGAAACTAATGGGAAGCTGCTATTCCGCCTTCTACCACTAGAGGGGGATTTTTTTCTTTTTTTTCCCTTAGGTCAGGGAACAGTGTTAAAAGCACTTCTGACGAAGCTAATTTTGAAGCAATGGACTGAAAACCAATTAATCCGTTCTGGCTGTTTTTTTTATGTAGAGTTGCGTTCATACATTGAAGCATTAGTTCCCATAGGAACTAATGCAAAGCTGGTTAATACGTACTCTACCACTAGGGGGAGAACTTTTTTTTAACCTAAGATGACCTAAGGTTAAAAAAAGAGCAGGAAAGTTTTTTTTTCCTGTTCTTATCTGGATTTTTGTTCTCAAGTAGAAGCAAAATTTAGCAAATGGAGCTGTTCTTAAGTGGAATTGTTCTTAAGTAGGGACGTTCTTAAGTAGAGACCCCACTGTAGTGTTAGAAGCAAACTACTGTACATGGGCATCTAGCCTGCTCTTTGGTCTGCTGCAGGGATGTGGTGGTGATCAGACAATGTCTTTGCTCGAATGAACCAGCCTGTTCCCAAATTCTTCCTACCCACACTTTCATGGCCATTCTTAGGAGCTTCTACTTTTTTGATTTGAGTAGGATTGCTCTGTTTTGGTGTTGTTCCAGCATCTATGATCACTGGAAATGAGCCAAAGAGAGCTGTCCTCTTTCAATTTGCCCATATCCTGAAGTGGCTAGAGAAAAGAGCCACTTCAGGTTATGGGCAAATTCAACACTTCCTCTGCTCCGTGGCAAGGCAGAGGAAGTGGGGAGAAAAATTAATTGTATTAGGGTAGTGCAGATGTGCTGCACAATTTTGAAAAAATAAAACAAATGGAAAACTTCCTCCCAGAAGGAGGAGGACACAGGAGGGAGCAACGTGAGGGCCCTTTGCTTGCTTTTCTCTTAAAGGATTAGTTGCGAACCTTGACCAGACAGATTCTTGAACAGACCTTTAAGACAAAAGCAAACAAAACATATACGAGTTTTGTTTGCTTTTGTCTTAAAGGTCTGTTCAAGAATCTGTAAAAGTACCAGTACAAAATGTACTTTTTCTGGGTGGGTGGAAAGATGAGATTCTGTGTTAAGATTATGCATTCTTCTCCAGCCTAATGGTTTTCACATACATTAGAACTGTCATCCCCAGCTAACAAATGTAGTATGGGATTTGTAGTCTACCTGGGGGAAAAAGATGACGGATTTTTTTTTTGGGGGGGAAGCAATTCCAGAGTGGCAAAAAGCCTTGGTGTTAGGAGGGGTCAACGCTGAGAACCAACATACCATGCTCTGAAAAAATAACCACCCACAATTTCTTTCAAAATAAACAAATTACTGAAATTAATAAACATAATTGAACATATGAGCACTTTCCAGGTATAAATGTTTATTTTCTGACCTAAGATCACAAGCTTTGCTCTCCAGACTTTTCACAATCCTACCATAGCTTGGCATCCTAATATAACCCAGAAGTGGCAGCTCAAAGTTTTGAATACCATCTTATCCCCTCTTTGTCTTCTTTTCTTTAACGACAACCTCCCACAGGATCTAACCTTTCCAGGTACTCCAGTCCCCTCCCCTCCCCCCCAACTGTGTTTGGTTTGGAACATGCTAGCCCCATCTTTGACATCAGTCAGAAGATGGCCAAGGTTCACTGGAAAATACAATAATGCTGGGAAAACATGACAGCAACAGGAAAAGAGGAAGAGCGAATATGAGACAGACTAGTTCTGTAAAGGAAGCCATAAGGTTGAGTTTGCAAGACCTGAGAAGGGCTGTTAATTATAGGTATTTTGGAAGTCGTAGGGTTGCCATAAGTCAGAAGTGACTTAACAGCATGCAACAATAACAATATTAACAACAGAATCTAGAAACTTTCAGAATTCCCAAGCCACTGGAGTTGTAGTCCCCAAAAGCTAGAGTTTCCAGGTTCTGACACAGAGACATCATAGGCCTCTGTGATCCAGAAACCTATTGGAAATAGATTTCTGGAGTTCAGAAACTGATTTTAGGTTTCCTTGGAGAAGAGATCGCCCCACCCCATCTCATTGCCCGGTAACTTCCATGAAGCAACTACAGCAAAAATAAATGTAAAGGAAATGGGTGGGTGGGAGAACTCGGATCTGCTTCTGATTAACTGCTGGGTTTTTAATATCATATAGGAATGCAACGGGATGTGATTTGCCCAGGTTGCTTCTGCCTCTTTGAGACAGCAGTATCACCCTCTCCGAGCACATTTTATTATGATTTTTTAAAATTGCATATCCTGTTTATACCACCAACAAATTGAATTTTTGGGGAGTTGGAATCAGAAACAAAGTTTACTTAAACACGTTGGAGGGCGGAGGGCCTGTTAAAACCTTTATTGTAAAGTTATTTCTTTCTGCGGTCTGTCAAAGGATAGAGCTGAAAAGTTCATGCTTTCATTTCGAGGGGGAAAGGAAGCTAGTATTAGTGGCAGTGCGGGTGGAGGGAGGAAGAGAGACAGCCCCAAGGGACGAGGGGAGATCGCCTACCCGGCTTGAGGGGTAGGATGAGGCTGTTGTCAGGGGAGAGCTGGAAGCCAAGAATTGAAAGAAAGAGCCAGAGCTAAGAGTTCCAGCTAGGAGAGAACCCTAGAAGGATGGAATCGAAAGGGGGGCCTCTAAGGCCATCTAGTCCAACCCACTGCTCAAGGCAGGAATCCAAGTCAAGGCAGATCTGATCGAGGGTTGTCCCATTTTCTCTTGCATGCCTCCAGTGCTAGCGTCAAGGAAATGCAACACAGGCCTTGGAGAAGTTTCCTTTTCAACCACAAGCGCTAGAATTTCGTGGGCAGTCGTCCTAAGAGTTGGGAAGATCTGGGAAGAGGAGTCCAACCCATTTCCACTCTCTGTTCCTAGGTCTTGCTTCCCGGATCTGTTGCTTGAATCTCCACCTAATCTCCTCCTCCTTGCCTGTTCCGTTTGTTCTTTGAATCTCACAGCAAGACTTAGCATCATATTTCTTTTGAATTTCACAGGGCCTGCATCCCAGACTGTCAACCATCCATTTCAATCAATGTTTCCCAACCGGTGGATCAGGGCCCCCAATGGGTTTCAAAGTGTTTTTACTGGTGGGTCATGGGTCGCCTTATATGAGTTGTAGTCCCTTCTTAAAATAATTTATTCCTTTTAAAGTGGGATATTAAAATTAGTGTTTACATTTATAGATAAGAAACAAGTCCTTTGGGGCAGAAAGAAGCCTCTACCCTGTTTTCCCGAAAATAAGACCTAACATGAAAACAAGTCTTAGTACTGTTTTTCAGGATGCTCGTATTATAAGCCCTACCCCCCAAAATAAGCCATAGTTAAGTGAAACCCCACCCTCCACCATGGTGCAGCATTGTACAGCAACCAGAAGACGATGACATGACTGTAAAATAAAACATCCCCTGAAAATAAGCCCTAATGCGTTTTTTGGAGCAAAAATTAATATAAGACCCTGTCTTATTTTCGGGGAAGCCATGGTACTTTCTGAGAAGAGATGAATTTACCCCATTAAAATGCCTTTTTGCGCAAATGTGGTGGTGGTGGGGAGGCAGATTAATTGGCTGTTATAAAAGGGGGCCGTGACTTTAAAAAGGTTGGGAGCCACTCTTTTAACTCCTGGCTTTGTCTCCTTGAGTTTTCCATCTGCTTGTGCCCATCGGCTTCAGGTCAACACGTTTGCCAACATCCCCTGCATCCTGTTCTCCAAATCATTTACAAAGATATTGAAGCCCTCAAAGCCTCGGACGAGAGCTCTGGGGAAGCTCCACGAGACACCTTCAGTTGAAGGTTTGGGGGCTTGAGCCAAAGGTTTCTGGATCACACCATTAACAGAGAGCTGACAAATTCAAAGCTGGCATCAAAGACAGGAGAACACTCTGTTTCTTCAGTTTGACAGTGATAAAGAAAAGAAGGGTTCAACCAGAGATTGGAAAGGTGAAGGGTTTTGATTTTTGTTTTTTGGGCAAAAGCTCCCTCCACTGCTCATCGAGCATGTGCCTAGCAGTAGAATTCTCTTGGTCCAGCAATGCACCTGGGAAATTCCAACATGGAGATGGGACTTCTCTTGGTCTTGTCTTTGCATGGAAGGAGGAGGAACTGCAACATTCATCTCCTTGCGAATAGGACATTTCCCAGGGCTCCCAACTGAATGTTGGTGTTAAGGAGCATGGTGACAAGCGGGTCGTTTTTGCACAAAACGTGTGCAAAATGCACAAATTGCTTCTGACTTTTGGGGAGCCTAACAAGGTTTTTGAGGTAGGTGGGTTGTTCCAGGACAGGTAGCTTTTGACTTACAGTGAACCCAACAGGCTTTCTGAGATGTTCAAAGAGTGGTTTGTCATGGTCAGCTCCCACAGAGCTTCCATGGCTAATTGGGGATTGGAATGCAGGTCTCTGGGGTGATGGACTTTAGCCATAACACAGCTTGAGGGAGAATGAAGAAGCAAAGGCCAATGGGTTGAGCGGGAATGGGCAGCCTGTCTTGGACACAGCCAAGGAGGCACATTTCTACAACAAGCATCTCTGATACCCAGGGACACCAACTGAGAAACCTAAAAACTGCCCAGTCGTACCTTCCACAGTGTCAAGCTGCAAGAACCAAAGTACGTGTGTGTAACTATGCAAAGGTGTGTGTGTATATTTGTGTAGACAGCATTAAGAGGACGAAATTCACAATTTCAGAAGCTTTAGGTGATGTTGAGATGAACAATGAAGAAACAGAAAAGGTTCAAGATGCTCTCTATCTTGGTTTAGCCGTGAATGAAAATGACCAGAGCCAAGAAATTGGGAGAAGACAATGGGATTTGGTAGGATGGATTGGAAGGAACTAGAAAATATCCTGAAGAGTGAGAAGAGTGTCATTGGAGACAGAAGATGAAGATAATCTACCCTACTGTATTTCAGTGCTTTTGAATTGTGGTGCTGGAGGAGACTCTTGAGAGTCCCCTGGACTGCAAGGAGAACAAACCTCTCCATTCTGAAGGAAATCAGCCCGGAGTGTTCCCTGAAAGGACAGATCCTGAAGCAGAGAAGAGAAGACTCCCTGGAAAAGACACTGATGTTGGAAAAGTGTGAAGGGAAGAGGAGAAGGGGACGACGGAGGACGAGATGGTTGGACAGGGTCATCGAAGCGACCAACATGGATTTTACCCAACTTCGGGAGGCTGTGGAAGGCAGGAGGGCCTGGTGTGCTCTGGTTCATGGGGTCACGAAGAGTCGGACATGACTTAATGATGAAACAGCAACTGTATTTCAGATTACTACATAGGGATATGAAATCCTGACAATGAAGAGACTTGACAGGAAAAGAATCAATTCATCTGAAATGTCCTGGAGGAGAATTTGACGGGTACAGTGGATCTCTAGAGAGATAAACAAATGGGTTCTGTTGCAGAGTTTTGAATTTCTGGTTAAATTCCTCTAGCTACACAGCAGAAGTACAGTACAGCGATTCACAGAGACGAATAGCTTCAAGCTCTCCAGACTAGTCCACCCCTCTTTCTCAATAGCTGCCAGTTCCAGTCTGAAGAACTCACTCTGAGGCATAAATAAGAGAAAGAATAAAAAGTTCAAGCCTGAACTCTCAATGGAAACAGAAAGAACTAAACACAAGCTTATTATTATTATTATTATTTTGGGGTGGGGTGTATCAGGAAAAGACAAGACTCACTGGAAAAGCAATAATTATGGGAAGAGTTGGAGGCCGCAGGAAATGAGGAAGACCAAACATGAGATGGATTGATTCAATAAAAGAAGCCATAACCATGAGTCAGGATAAATGGATTAGTGTTATTGATAACAGGCCATTTTGAAGATAAGTAAATCAGATGGTTTCCATGGATCAGAAGCAACTGGGGGAAATGAACAGTGTTTTATGGTGTACATTTAGAGAAAGTAGTTCCCATTGTTAAAGGAAGAATGTAGGGTACCGTGCTTTTATTAAATGCCATATTACTTCAACTTGTAACTGGCATCAAAAAGGGAGCATTTCAGATGATGCCTGCAATAAATAGCCCGTTAAATCTCCTTTATTAAACTTGGTGGTCAAAGGAGCTGATGGTTTAAAATGGAAAAAAAAATATCAAATGAGCCATACAAGCTTGTGATCTCTATGGCCTCCTTCTGGTTTCTTCTGCCGGAACAACAATAATAACAAAAGAAGGCTTTAAAGTTTCAGAAAGGATTGTTATTAAAAATAAACACCTTCACGGTAGTCACCTCCTATTTTAGCCACAGACTGAATTTCTCTTTTTTAATAATTCTCTTGACTTTTCTGGAAATCCATACAGGTTTTATGACACTCCTTGACGTCAGAAAAAAAGAATAAGCAATTTCCTACTAAGTCAGGGCATGAGGAGTCTCAACCAAAACAGGCGTAACTATCATTTTGGTTTTGCGGTGATATTAAGCTTTCCCTCCACATTATGAATTTTGAGAAAAATTTGGGCAAGGGGATTCTATTAAAGCTGTTTGCATGCAATATCTCTTTGCTGGGCTGAGTCTTTTACTGAGCAAATATCGCCAAGTAGCTGTGGACATCTGGATAGGCAATGAAGAGCTCATTGTCGGACAATAGCAATGATTTGTTGTTGTTGTTTAGTTGTTAAGTCATGTCCGACTCTTCGTGACTCCATGGACCAGAGCACGCCAGGCTCTCCTGTCTTCCAATGGCTCCCGGAGTTTAGTACCAAATTCAGTTTGATAGCTTCGGTGACCCTGTCCAGCCATCTCGTCCTCTGTCATTCTCTTCTCCTCTTGCCTTCACACTTTCCCAACATTAAGGTATTTTCCAGGGAGTCTTCTCTTCTCATGAGATGGCCAAAGGATTGGAGCCTCAGCTTCAGGATCTGTCCTTCCAGGGAGCACTCAGGGTTGATTTCCTTTAGAATGGATAGGTTTGTTCTCCTTGCAGTCCAGGGGACTCTCAAGAGTCTCCTCCAGCACCACAATTCAAAAGCATCCATTCTTCGGCGGTCAGTCTTCTTTATGGTCCAGCTCTCCCTTCCATACATCACTACAGGAAAAACCATAGCTTTGACGATGCGGACCTTTGTCAGCAAGGTGATGCCTCTGCGATGATAGGACCATGCTAATCATCTTCAGGCCTTCTCCTGTATGGATGAGAAGAATTTTGAACCATGGATAGTCCCAGCAGGAGAAAGAGGAAGCAGAAGGTTTTAGTGGATAGTGGACAGGAGAAGAATACGGTTCTACAGGAAGACAATGTGTACTTTTAGAAGACTTAGCCATGTTAGTCTGTGTCAGTATGTCAGGCAAAAACAAAACAAACAAAAGAAAGAAGACAAAAAATCTGTGGCACCTTAAAGACTAACTTATATTTTAATGTGAGCTTTCATGGACAAGTCCACTTCTTCAGGCAGTCCCACTCTCATATCTGAAGAAGTGAGCCTGTCCATGAAAGCTCATATTAAAACATAGCACCTAGTCTTTAAGGTGCCAGCATATTTTTGTCTTCTTGATGATGATGATGATGATGATGATGATGATGATGATGATGATGATGATGATGATGATGATGATGATGTCTGACCAGAAGACAAGTTTCACCTTTCCTAACTTTTCAGATCTAACGTCTCCAGGACTTGGCCATTTAAAAACATGGTGTGCCAGAGAGAGAGAGCTGATGATCTGTGCACATCAGGTGTGGCCCCGTAGGATTGTTGTTAGCTGGGAAATGCCACAAACCAAGGGCCCGCAACTGGCCAGACCATGACTAAGCCCCTCAGAAGAACAAGACGTTTCCATGTTATTGAGACGTTGAATCTACGTTTCATTTTAAGCACCACCAGCGACGTTGGACTGATCGTGGAGGAATGAGGATCTGTGTCCAATTAAACCTTCCCACCATAAAAGAAAAGGTTTAGTTTACACGGGCGGCTCTTGCAGAATACGGCTTGCGGGCATCTGGAACTTCTGCGGGATGTCCAGGCAGGCACAGAAGGCCGTCTGTTAAATGGTAAATATTATCCTAAGCTAATTGTATAATCCCTTCATTTAGATAATATGTGATTTCAGAGCAGAATGGAACACCGCAAGCCCATGTCCACTTACAGTAACAACCAGGGTGGGAGATGTTCAGCCGGCTGCCTGAGTCTTGGCCGAGGTCTCTCCGGAGCTTAAAGGAAATTGGGGCTGAGGTGGAATTTGAAGCTCCATCAGGCAGCCCACTCCCGGGGGGGGCACCAGACGTTGAAGCGATGCCCGCCCAGCTCTGCCAGGGAGGACCCCGTCTCTGGGAGAGCCCCTGCAGCCTGATGAGCCGAAAACTTCCCCACCTTGGAGAGTGATGCCAGGTGTGAGAACGTGGAAAACAATGAAAGCCCCCGTGGGCCGTTTCAAGGTCAAGCACCTGCCGTGAGGGACTAAGTGGAGCCAGATGGAGCAGCAAGGGGTCCCGGCCAAGGGCAAGCAGCCCTCGCTCAAAAACTCAGACATCTGGAAGCAACCTCTATAATAATTGCATTACATTTTGCAGCCGTGTCAGCCTGCATACCTCTCAGGGGCTGGAGGCGATGGGAGACCTGCCCCTTTTTGCTCCCTCTTGGCCCTGTCGGGGTTGATAAATCTCTGATTTATGGCTTTACTCTTGCCTCTGATTCTACTCAGCATCGACCACTAGTGTGAGGTATGAGTTCCCCTCCTGTTCAGCACTGGTGAGGCCTCATTTTGAGTCCTGTGTCCAGTTCTGGACACCGTACTTCAAGAAAGATGTTGATGAACTGGAACTAGTTCAGAAGAGGGTGACCAGGATAATCTGGGGATTGGAAACCAAGCCTTATGACTGAAAGAATTGGAAACGTTTACCTTCAGAATGAGGGGAGATAGGATAGCACTTTTCAAAGTCTTGAAAGGCTGTCCTACAGAGGAGGGGCAGGATATGTTCACCATCATACCAGGCTGCAGGACGCGCAACTATGAGCTCAAGCTAAAGGAAGCCAGATTTCGGTCGAATATCAGGAAGAACGTCTTAACTGTCAGAACAGTATGACAGTGGAACTCATGACCCTGAGAGGTGGTGAGCGCTCCAACGCTGGAGGCATTCAAGAGAAAATCGGATAACCATCTGTCAGACCTGCTTTGATTTGGATCCCTTCATTGAGCACGATGTTGGACTCGATGGCCTTATCGGCCCCTTCCTACTCCATGATTCTATGATTCTTGACCAATAAGTTGTAATTGTAAAGTTTTATTGGGTTCTACTACCAACGGTAAAGAAATAAGTAAATAAATAAGGAAAGAAAGAAAGAAAGAAAGAAAGAAAGAAAGAAAGAAAGAAACCTATCTATCCATCCATCCATCCATCCGTCCATCCATCCGTCCGTCCGTCCGTCCGTCCGTCTGTCTGTCTGTCTGTCTGTCTGTCTGTCTATCAACTGATCCCTTTATCTATCAACTGATCCCTTTATCTATCTATCTATCTATCTATCTATCTATCTATCTATCTATCTATCTATCTATCTATCTATCTATCTATCTATCTATCTATCTATCTATCTATCTATCTATCTATCTATCTATCTATCTATCTATCTATCTATCTATCTATCTATCTATCTATCTATCTAATTGCTGAATCCCCTGCCTTTTCAGTTTATTGATTACATTCTAATGTTTTGTCCTACCATCAGCATTTCAGATGAGATGCTTTGGACCTTTTATCAGAGGAAATATGAAGGGACTGACTTTTCACTCCAGATCCTGTTACATTTCCTTCCTCCCTCTTGCCTTTCTCCTGACCCATATGGCACACTAGAAACAAAATTGGCAACAGGCAGACCCTTTTTAGGGTCTCAAAAGAAAGATATCCCTGGCTCAAAGGCCCCGGTGGTGCATCACGTCCAGTGATCACAGTGCTGGTGCGTTTGACAACTTGTTCTACTCCTTTGGAGTGGAGGCCCATGTGTAGAATCCAATAAAACTCTTGCATTTTCATTTCACAGAAACAAGGCATCAATCTGTACCAGAGGCATGGAACAGGGTAAGAACTAGCTTATATTTTTTTCCATATATTCTTGCTGTTGGGACATGTATTCCACACCCCGGCTTCACGAAACATATCGGGTCAAAGACCTGGCCATTCTGATGCCCTTCAAGGCAGAGTCCCTGGCCCCACACACACCAGGAAGGCTGGACAACAGAACAAGCTATTTCCTTTTAGGTCAAAAGAATGAAGAGGAGGAGGAGGAGGAGGAGGAAGGAAGGGGAGACATGAACCGTCCCCCCACTCAAGGGAACACACAGAGGGGGAAATTTACTCTGTTTACTGCAAGCAATTGCGAAAATGCTGTGTTTATTGTTCAGTGGAACCATTTCATCATGTTATTTCCCAGATAAGTATATGTTAGAATAAATCAGACAAGTAAGCAAGAAAAAGAAAGAAAAAAATCTGTTTTAGTTTCAGAAAGGGCTGGAGATGATGAGTGAAATGCCCTCTATATAAGAGACCGAGCATCAAGTTTTACAAGTTTTACAAAAATCTACCCACTCATCGTTGCTGTCAGTGCTGTATCGGTTCTACTCCAGCCTAGCTCAACCCCTGATGTGGGGTTCCCTGGCCTGTAGGAGTCATCGTAGCCTAACCAGCTGGCAAGGTACAGATCATACATGGTTGTTTCATACAGATTGTTGGAACATAGGATGAGGCCTACTGCAGGGTCAGTTTGAATTTTGAAAATTATTTCTTTTTGGGCATCCATTTATATGAATTAGAGTACTGCACTCCCCCCCCCCATCTTCTGGTAGTACATCCCAAAACCTACTGTGGATTTCTGAAAATGCGCATAGTAGCAAACCCCATGTAGGACATGCAAGGCAGTGGGATAAAGGCCACACGGACCAACCCTTGTATGACTTTTCGGGCTGCGATAAACCACAGATAACTGAAACCAGGGACACTGAATCCATGGATACAGGGGTGGGACTCCTGTATATTTATCCTATATTTATCTGTCTATTTTAAAGCTGTCCTTGGGTCCTCAGTTGGGAAAAGGTAGATGTGTTACTTTCTTGGGCTCCATGATCAGTGCAGATGGGGACAGCAGCCACGAAATTAAAAGACGCCTGCTTCTTGGGAGGAAAGCAATGACAAACCTCAACAGCATCTTAAAAAGCAGAGACATCACCTTGCCAACAAAGGTCCGCACAGTCAAAGCTATGGTTTTTCCAGTAGCGATGTATGGAAGTGAGAGCTGGACCATAAAGAAGGCTGACCGCCGAAGAATTGATGCTTTTGGATTGTGGTGCTGGAGGAGGCTCTTGAGGGTCCCCTGGACTGGAAAGATATCAAACCTATCTGTTCTGGAGGAAATCAACCCTGAGTGCTCACTGGAAGGATGGATCCTGAAGCATGGTAGCTGCTTTGCCAATGCGTTTATCTAGCTCGACATCTAGAGAGAGGGTGTCAGAGATCGTTGAGCCAAGGTACACAATGTCATGAACAACCTCCAATTCTTGCATGGAGATGGTAATAGAGGGAGGTGAGTCCACGCCCTGGCCCATGACTTGTGTTTTCTTCAGCCTGATTGTTGATCCAAAGTCTTGGCAGGCCTTACTAAAACAATTCTTGAGTTGTTGGAGGTCTTCAGCAGAATAGGCAACAACAGCTGCATCATCGGTGAAGAGGACGTCCCGCATGTATTTCAGTTGGACTTTGGTCTTTGCTCTCAATAGAGAGAAATTAAAGAGCTTTCCATCAGATCTAGTCCAGAGATAGACACCTTCTGCTGCAGATTCAAAAGCATCTAGTGAGGATCAAATCGAGCTGAGGCCAGTGCTTGGATCTTGGATGTCTCCAGGAAACTCTGTGTTGAAGCCTCATATTAAAGAACATGTTGCTGATACAAAGAGCATAGTAACAGCAAAACTCCAGCAAGCATTGGCCATTTTTGTTCATCTTCCAATGCTAAAATGGCCTAGACAAGTGGGCCAAGAGTTGTGATCAGCACCAACTCTAGCTTTAAAGTCTCCGAGAATAAACAGCGGCTATTTCTCAGGGTTTTTTTAAAACAGTAGCTGCCACATCATCATAGAATTTGTCTTTGACTTCTGTTGTGGATGACAGTGTTGGTGCATATGCACTAATGAGGGTGACTGGTCCTGTTGATGAGTGGAGCTGCAGAAACAGGATCCTTTCACTCCCCTCAGTCGGTGGAACAATGGATCTCAGCAGAGTATTTCTAACCGCAAAGCCAACACCATATTCCCTGGTCTCATTCAATGGTTTTCCCTGCCAGAAGAATATTTTTTTTTCTTTGACAGATCCCGAGTCTGGCAATCGCGTCTCTTGCGGGGCAACAACGTCCATCTGCAGCCTACTCAGTTCCATGTCAATGACAGCTGTCTTGTGTGTGCCATCTATTTCCTGCAGGTTGTCAGAAAAGCCAGGGGTCATTGTCCAAATATTCCAGGTGCCCAACTTTAGGGCAGAAGTTTTCTTGCGATTGTTGCATGGTTCAGGGTTATCGATCTGCTTGTCAGCTTTCACCCTAAACCCCATGCACCCCGTGAGGTTGACAGACCGTGGTGAGGCAGCACCTTACTGTCTGAGGGCTGCCCAGCTTAAGGCGGGAGGTAGCTTACCTAGTGAGGTGCAATGTTCTCTCCCACCATCAGAAGTAGCCCTGGCATCATGCTCTATGCCAATCGAGCAAAGACTTATAACCAGTAACTGCTACTTCCCGTGTTGTTTTGATGCTATATGCAAAGCTGAAGGGTCCTCTCCAGAGCATGAAGCCTGGGTAAAATAATATGGAGGATAGGTTGTTACCCAAGCAGCAAATCCCCCCTCTCCAATCACTGAAATAGTTCAATGGAAAGGCAAGAGCCAATACAACTGGTTCCAGCGATGTCGCAGGGATTGCCAGAGTGTGGCAACTTGAACATGTCGTCTATTTCCTGCAGGTCATCAAAAAAACCAGGGGTCATTGTCCAAATATTCCAGGTGCCCAACTTTAGGGCAGAAGTTTTCTTATGATTGTTGCATGGTTATCGAACTGCTTGTCAGCTTTCACCCTAAACCCCACACACCCTGTGAAGTTAACAGACTGTGGCGAGGCAGCACCTTAGTCGCTGGGGGCTGCCCATCTTTAGGCGGGCAGTAGCTAGACACCCATGGGAGGTTCAGAAGACCTCTGATGAAACCAACACCACTGTCTTCTGCAATTCCCTGTTTCATTGCCAATGAGCTCTTACCCTCAGGAAGTTCTTCCTAATGTTTAGTCTCCAGCTCTTCCAGTTCACTACCTTAGTTCATGTCCAGAGCCCCAGGAAAGACTAGTTTGCTCCACCTTTGAAACAACAATCCTTCAGAGATTTGAAGCTTGCCACCCTATCACCTCTCAGTCTCCTCTCCTCCAGGCTAAACCTACCTAGTGCCCCCACAGGCTTGCTTTTCAGAATCTTTACCCTCCTGATAATCCACGATTCCTTGGACATATTCCAGATTGTTGATACCCTTCTTAAATTGGGGTGTCCCTAACCAGACATGATGTTCCACATGCGGTCTTACCACTTTCCTGTGGGATTCTCCTGATGCAAAGAAGCATGGCACCAAGATTGTGTTTTTTATTATTTCCTGTGTTTATTCGTTCGTCCTTTCGTTCGTTCGTTCGTTCGTTCGTTCGTTCTTTCTTTCTTTCTTTCTTTCTTTCTTTCTTTCTTTCTTTCTTTCTTTCTTTCTTTCTTTCTTTCTTTCTTTCTTTCTTTCTTTCTTTCTAAACCTCTGCCTCTTTGGGCAAACGATGGGAAAGACTCCTTCTCTTAATTCAACAGGAGGCACCTCTTCTGATGAGAAACCCATGTATGTTTCCCACATGTCAAAATACTCACCAACCACACAATAAGCTGGGGCATATGAATGTGGTGTTCATTCTAAATAAAGGCTCTTGGTTCAGTCCCAGCCAGAAAGAAACTGTGGTCTAATTTTAGGGCTTAAACAGAAAAGTAAGAATACAGTTTTTATTAAAAACGGAGGACCTCACTAGAAATATTTCCATAAGTTGTTTCTTTTTTAAAGCTTCCGTTGGAAACCATTTTTAATTAAACTTTCCTAGGCTAAATTGGCAGCCCAAACAATACAAGGAAGGGAAAAACTTGGCAATTCATACCGACTATTAAAAAAAGAAATACACGAAATTGACTTCTTTTTTTTCTTTTCTTTTTGGTTTTCCGTTGTCTGGAAAAGCTAATTAAATAGTAGCAATTACACCTGGGCTCTGAAAGATAGGGAGTGAGCTGAAGTTCCACTTGCCTGTAATATAACCGTTTCTGTTGAGGCAATGAGATCAGGAAAAAACAAAACAAAACAAAACAAACCCTGGAAGAATGCACCTGTTTGATCTATAGGTCCAAATAGTGTAGTGGACCCCGGTCTCTCAGGGTCAGCGCCCCAAGATTTTCTCGACAGCAGGGACTATGACATCATCCAGCACACCCTCGAGGTTTTCCTGTTCCCTCTGAGCTTAGCTGCACTCTTCATAGCCACTGTGGGAGAAATGGATCTCCCCAGGAACAATATATTGTCGGCAGCTTTGTTTATTTCAGTGTGAACAAATTAGGTGGCAATGAAGACATTGTATGCTGTTGTTTTGCATGCAAGTAGGGTCACTCCATTTTGAGTTGGGTTCCGGTATGTGTGATTAGCAGGATCAAGCTAAGGCAGATGACTTAAACCCACACTTCACTTAAACCATTTCACACTCTTGGGAAATGGAAAGCTTCCTCCCACTCCGCAGTTACTGGGAAAAGAGAGTGGTTTTTTAAATCCTTGTAAAGTAATGCTGATGCACTATGTCACTTAGATTTTTTTTTTTTAATGGAAAGCCTCCCACTCTGCAGTGGATGGGAAAATGGAGTGTTTTCTTTTTAAAACCCTTGTGAGGCAATGCTGGTGCGCTATGTCACTTAGATTATTTTTTAATGGAAAGATTCCTCCTGCTCTTCCATGAAGGAGGGAACAAAAAAGCAGATCTTTTTTGTTATTTCTTATTCTTTTAAAGGAAGAAAGGGCCAAATGGGGTCCCTTGAGGTGTGTTGTGGTTGATCCTTGCGTATGTATGCAAGGACTGCCCCGAATGACATTCTGCAACTCAAAAATGACCTTGTCTCTCCCCTAAACACTGGCATCAATCAGCCCTGATTTTACCATCCCCATGTCTCTCCCCTGCCCCGGTATTTTGACAATTTTTCCCCAACAGGGTTTGAATGCAGGCACGCAACTGAGGCAGAATTTGCATTTATTTTTTTTTGTACAACACTCCCCATCATTCCTAAACCAGGATGATGACTGGCTACACTGTGGGTCATGGGAGTTGTAGTCCAGAAGGGGTTTTGCACCGTGGCCTGATGCAGACATTTCGTAACCATCTGTTCCCCAGCAACACAATGGGCAGAAGGAGAAAGGGGGGGGGTACGTGTATGTGGAACAGCCTTGCCCACTTTTGCCTCTGGCCAGCAGCTGTGCATGTCGAAATGATTTTTAAAATTATTATTATTATTTTTAATCCAGCTCACTTCTTTGACAACGAGTTTCCTGCCCCTTCAAGTCTGCACTCCTCTGAATAGGCCAGAGTGATGGAAGAGTTTTCAGAAGCATCATCTCATAACACGGATGTGTCGCAAACGTCTGCCAGAGGGACCTATGGAGTAAGAGCCGTTTGCATCTGTCCTTCTCATGAACCATTTCTCCATTCTCCTCTGTGTTTGCAACGCCTATGTTTGTTCGTGAGTCCTATTTATTTTTCCAGGCTTGTCAATGCAACACGTTAAAGTTCTACGGGGTTGTTTATTCACGTAGAGATCTGCTAATGGACCTTGTAAAGACAAACTTCACAAAATGAGTCTCTTCTTATTCACCGTTGTATAAAACTCAACCTGAGCAATCATTGCTACAACCAAATGCTACAATTTGTGCCCCCTGTGCCCTTGGCCAACAGCGCCAAGGCAGACGTTGCTTGTAGAAATTGCAACGTTCAAGTGTCCTTTTGAATTCAAATTCAGACAAAAGACATCTTCCTCAACTGGGTTGGGCATCCGTGACAGAAGAATCAGGTCCACATGCAGAGTCTTCAACACTCTAGAATAAAATATCAATTCAAATGCATATACATGAATTCACTATGTGGATTCACACCCACACACCCACACATAAACATAGGAATTATACCTAGACCAAGTTGGCAAGGGTCCTAGCAGTCTAAGTGGCATGGCAGCTCCAGCCTCTTTAACTCTCCCACTCTTTCTGATTCAAATCTCTTACTCGCAACCCTGCTCTTCTTTAGTCCCACCCCTTTGAGCTGATCTAATATTTCATAGGGGTTACATTAGCATCTCTCTTCTGAAGAGTGGGCTCTGTCTGCACCCTTGAACCAACTGAGCCCATGGTCAGCTATCTAGAGTGAGGTGATGGGACCAGTGGCCATGATCTTAGTTTTTTTTGATGTTCAGTTCTGGTGTTACCAAACCCCAAAACTCCAAACCACCTCTCCCACCGGTTTCATGTAGATGTTAAATAACATAGGTGACAAAACAGGACCCCAGCTTTCAGGGCGTCAGACAAGAGTCCCACAACACCACCTTCTGAGTTCTCTCCTCCAGGAAGGACTACTGTAATACGCTCTACTTAGGACTGCCCTTGAAACTAGCGCAGAAATTCCTGCTGGTGCAAAATGCAGTACCCAGATCAGCTGCAAATACCAACCGACCCAACTGCATGTCTCCAGTTCTGGCTCATTGCCTCTGGCTTCCTGTTTCTGTGCTCAACTCAAGCTTTCAATGATTGGCGGACTCCGTACTTTCCTACAGAACAGGTCCCCACCCAACCCACTCCTCACACTCTTTACCATCAAAAAATGTAACATCGAAGGAGGCAGAGGAAGCTATCATTTGAAAGTACTGTACAGTGGTGCCTCGCAAGATGAATTTAATTCGTTCCGCGGTTAATGTTGTCTTGCGAAAAATTCATCTTGCGAAACGCGTTTTCCCATAGGAATGCATTAAAATCTAATTAATGCGTTCCTATGGGCAAAAAAAAAAAGGCAGAACAAAGTCAAATTTGGTTTACAAAGGTTTTATTAAGTGCTCTTTAAAGCCATGCATATTGTGCAGATGATTTCAAAAATTTCAATCAAAAAACTTTAACTTTTTAAACATCATAGAAAAATATTTAAAAATCAGCAAACATGAGGCAGGAACAAAAAATGGAAAATATAAGTCTTGCGAAGCATAGCCATAGGAACATTCGTCTTGCGAGTCATCAACCCCCATTGCTAAAACCATTTGTCTTGCATGTTTTTTGTCCTGCAAGGCATTCATCTTGCGAGCCACCACCGTAAATGTTTTTTTGTTGTTGTGTGACCCCCCCTCATTTATGGAATAAATTGCTGCTTCAGGTTCGCCTAAAAAATGAAACTCTTTAAAACTGTCTTTTATTAAGGTCCTCCTTGTGTTTTAAATTGGGTTTACTGTATATTCATTTCAGTGAGATGTGTTGCATTGCATTGCACTGCATTGTTGACTTTTGAGTTTATTTGTTTTTCATTTATTGGATTATATGTACTTATGTGTTGGTTGTTCATCACCCAAAGGTTTCGGGTGATATATATCATTTAAATAAATAAATAAACAGCAGTCGTGATTCAGTTTATATAGCATCCCCCTTCATGAGAGTCCTGAGTAAAGAAAAATTCACATCAAAGTATAGTTAAAGCAGCAGACTATGAATCTCTAAAATGAATAACGTAAAACCACAAATTCATCACTTCTAACATTACAGATCTCTAAAACTGCAGATTACAACTTTCTGCTAAAATGCAACAGAAGCAGATATCTGGCAGGAAGTTCTTTAAACTGGGTGGCCACCACTGAGAAATCCCTGCTACATAAGATAGTTTTATGGGCTGCAGGCCACCGACAGCTTCCGGTAACCGAGGAAGAAGATCTCGATCCATGAAAGTCCGCACTGAAACAAATATTTTAATTTTTGAGATGTTTGTTTGTTTGTTTTTGTTTATTTAATATACTGTCTCATTAGCGTGATGCAGTGCTCCAGGCAGTTAACAAACTTTTATCTTTTTCCCTTTTCCTTTTTGTTTCAGGGTTTCCTTCTGTGTTGTCAACATGGTGCTACAGACTGACACAACTAGATCTTGAAATGGATTAAATGCATCTACAGAAGGAAAGGATCCAAAATTGAAGCAACAACACGGTGCTGCAGCAAAAAAGGCCAATACCATACTAGGCTGCATCAACAGAGGTGTACTGACCAGGTGAAGAAAACTAATAGCTGCTCTATATTCTGTGATGGTCAGACCTCACATAGTCATTGTGTCTGATTATGGACACCCCAGATTCAGAAAGGTAGAGACAAACTGGAATAAGTCTGTCTGGAAGAGAATACTCTTTAGTCCTGTAGTTGCAGCCTTAAATTTAGAGCTCTCAAAACAGTTATTTTTGGACTATATTTCCCATTTCTTGTTTTTCCCTGAGACTGTCTGAGGGATTCAGGTCGCTGTAATCTGAAAAAGTCAAATTTCCAAAGTCCAGATAAAATCACAAAAAAAACTAAAGTTAGCTCTAGAAAGCCTCCCCCCCCCCCAGATTGGTTTTTCACAGCTGGCCACCTCTTGTAAAATCAAGTGGTATGTCTACTTGGGAACAATAACGTGGAGTTAAATGGAACCTGGTGTGCAGCTCAGCCGCCCCTGCTCAGCAAAACCCAAGGGTCTTTTCCTCCAGCCCCCCCCCCCCCCCGCTTCCAAAGCCCTCAGACGACAGCACAGTAGCTTAAAAAGCAAGACTCTGTGCGGTTCTGGGCCAGAGTACAATTGAAAGAACTCCCAAAGACAAAGCAAAGGCTTAATTAGAACAAGGCCTTTCTTTTAAAAGGGAAGAATCAGATAAACATAAAAGAAAGAATTGGGCATAAATAGCTAGCTGATTACACCACTCTCTTGGAAGGAAGGAAGAAATGTGGAGTTCCTGGGAAAGAACTGGGCTGCTGGGTGTAGGTGTCAAATTTTCCAAGAAGGATCAACCGGGCTGCCATGGGTGAAAGCCTGCCAACCCGTGAACATCCCAGACACTGAGTATTTCTGAATGCAGGTGGCCAGGAATAAATGGGAGGTATCTGAGATGTCTAAGATCATGGGAGGTATCTGAGACCACCAAGATCATGGCCACTGGTCCCATCACCTCCTGGCAAATAGAAGGGGAAGATATGGAGGCAGTGACAGATTTTACTTTCCTGGGCTCCATGATCACTGCAGATGGTGACAGCAGCCACGAAATCAAAAGATGCTTGCTTCTTGGGAGGAAAGCCATGACAAACCTAGACAGCATCTTTAAAAGCAGAGACATCACCCTGCCGACAAAGGTCCGCATAGTCAAAGCTATGGTTTTTCCAGTAGCAATGTATGGAACAGCTTAGTGTTCTCCCATTATTTGTGTATTATATCAGTCATGAGAATGGCTGATGGTCGGATTCCAAAAGATCTCCTAGATGGAGAATGAGTGCAGGGAAAGCGCCCCAGAGGGAGACCACAGCTGCGATACAAGGATATCTGCAAGTGGGACCTGAAGGCCCTAGGAATAGACCTCAACATATGGGAAACTCTGACATCTGAGCGTTCAGCCTGGAGGCAGGCACTGCATCACGGCCTCTCCCAATTTGAAGAGACCCTTGCCCAGCAGGCCGAGGCAAAGAGGAAGTCACAAAAGCAGCAAAACCAGGGAGCTGGACAGGGGACACACTGTATTTGTGTTCAGTGTGGAAGGGATTGTATCACTCTTGATTTGGCCTTCTCAGCCACACTAGACGCTGTTCCAAGTCCTCCATACAGAGCACGTGACCATTGTCTCTCGAAACTGAAGGGTGCCTAATCTAAATCTGGCACTTTGCTCTCATACTGTAATCCAAGAGTCTTGTGAAAAGGTAGGGTGTATTCAGAACTTAGAAGTTACAAGGGAAAAGGCTTCCTCCATTCACTGCCCCAAGCGTGACCTGTTGGAGGTTTTGCAGCCTCACACGGTGACTTTAGCGGGTTTGGCTGGGAGGGACCTTTCTGGTGACTGTCAATCTCTTCAGCATCAATCAATTGTTCAATTCCTGCCTCAAAGAGTGCCCTGTCTCTCTACTCTGTGCCTTTCCCCATTTTCTTGAGTATGTTGAAGCAATCAGTTTGCTGTTGATCAGTCTGCAACTGTAAGTAAAGAAAATCGTTTTTACTCTTTCTCTTACTAACGTTTTGGAGTGAGTGACTGAGGCTAAATTCCAATTAGTGAGAAAAGTTTGGACTAATCTGGGCAAAATGAAGCTTTTGTCTTTTGTGAGTACTTCTAATGTGTAGCACTGAATCTCTATACTTCTACTGTGCAGCACAAGGATTTTTTTTTTTTTTACTAAAAATTCAAAATCCTGCAACACGACCCACAAATACATACAAATGCCTATGTGGACCAAAGATCAGACTGGTTTAGACCACTTTGGGATAAATATCTGGATATAGATTGGGCCACTAGTTAGTACTCTCACCCGCCTACTTTTAGCTTTCTAACGATTCCTGTAAATCTTAACATTTGTTCAACTCCTTGATTTCTTTCTCCACCTCAAGACCACCTTTTACATTTTGGTCAAGCGAATGATAGCAGAGATGGGGAAATTTTTTTCTTCCTACAAATGCTGCTTGCTCAGCTATTGTTGGCATTACAGTTTTTAAAAAGAGGAACAAAACAAAGCAAAGCTTATGCTCCTTATATGCCACCCCATCACACTTAAAGCACTCTCTTTTTCAATTTAATTATGCAGGCCCCACATGCCCCACCCAGTGAGCTCGGAACTCAGTTTAGTGACCTTGGAAGGATGGAAGGCTGAGTCAACCTTGAGCCAGCTACCTGAGCCTGTTGGGATTGAACTCAGACCGTGAGCAGAGTCTTGGCTGCTATACTGCAGTTTAACCGCCGTGCCATGGGACTCAACTTTTCCTGCCCCCGTGCAGCAGGATATCCTTGGTACTGAGTGACTTGCCATATCTTGTTTTTAGGATGCTAAACATGTTCACATTTAGAAATCTTTGTGAGGTTGCATGAAAATGCACGGCAGCTGCACCAGCTGGTGGCAGATTCTTTTTTCCAAAATGCACCTGGATGGACATCATGACAAGCCCAGATCAAGAGGGCGCATAACGTCAGGACAGCTCTGCTTCTGCTTAGTTGCCAGGTACAGTTCTGCTTCCGCTTAGCTCTAGATGTTTTTCTGATCTCTAGCCAGGTGAGCTCCTCAGGGTCCCTCTGCCCTAATCGCCAGGTGTCAGCAATCCTCGGCTTCCTTCATATGGCTGCCAAGTTGTGTTCATCTCGTTTGGGGAAGGATGGGAGGGCTCTGATTTATTGGCTGTTGTAGCATTGCTGGTTGACCCCTGGAGGCCACCTAGTCAAGACAGATCTTTGCAGGAACGAAACTCAGCCATCCTGCCTGGGAAGTGGAGGTAGGATGGCAGTCTCTATTGGAAGCAGGCGTTCTGCCATGCACTGAGATCTCAAACCATTCAGGGCTCTGTAGATCAAAACCATCACTTTGAAACTGATACAGAAGCCGATGGGTAACCAGTGCAAGGTGGCCAGAATCATTATAACCCCTAATGTGCCTCAGTATTAGAGCCACTCCATTTTTGTTGAGTGTGTCATTACCATAAAACACTTTGTAATTCCAGGCCATTTTAATTCACTGATGCAATCACTGCAATGTACAAATATTCCATTTCTTGCTTTACGGTTTCTTTTGATTCACACTTCTCACGTTCCACGTTCCAGTTGTATGTGTTGTGCAGCACTGGACTTTCCCTTCCACTTCTGTGCACATCAGCTTCTAGGTGTCCTTTCACCTTTAATCTAGTTGCATCATTAACAACTGTGCTATTTGTACTTGTCCTTTGCTTTTCCCCAGTAGCTGATGGAGTGCTGATGGGAGTCTCATCTTCTAGCACTATCTCTCGTTTCCTTTTCAACTGTCTCATCATAGGGTTTTCAGGGCTATGTTCTGCAGGGCTTTACCATTGCCAGCTTCTATGCAGAACTAAAAAAGAGAAAAAGCTGCCTCCTCCACCAGTGTCAGCTTCAGTTACCTCTGTTGCCCAGTGGCTGCCTTCAAGAGACTGGATACCCTTTAATCTGGTGCCTCTTCTGTGACCATTCCACCCTGGTGATCCTGCCAGGGGTCCAGTCTCCTTTACAAGCCTAGATTCCTCACCGTATGATTCTCAGCTTCATTGACACACTCAAACCCCTTCACCATATTAAGATGTGTAGCCAAGAAGGGGAATTTCAAGGTAGGGCTCCCTAGAGAGTCATGTCCGAAAATACAGGAAGCTACTCAATGCTTGAGAAGGAAACCGGTGGCCATGCTAGACGGGGAATCCTGAGAGGTACAGAACTTTTTCAAGTTCAGAAGGAACTACCCATCAGTAAAGGTGACACTGAGTTAGCTGATCAACGGTTCCCCTCACTCCTAATGTCACGCATGTGACATGCAAGCTGTTCCCTTAGGAAATCTGATTATTTGCAAGTATGTTTGTATGTATACTTTGGGTCACATAGGACGACTGCATCAATAACACCTCAAGCGAGAAGGGACTTGGAGTTATTGTAGACCAAAACCTGAATATGAGCCAACAGTGCAATGTGGCTGTTAAAAAAAGAGGCAAACCCCCCAGAAATATAGTCTCCCAAATCCATAAAGTCCTAGTCCCCTTCTGCTCAGCACTGGTTAGGCCTCCTCTAGAGCAATGGTCCCCAAACTTGGGCCTCCAGATGTTCTTGGACTAAAAGAAGCCTTCACCACCACCTCTGCTGGGCAGGATTTCTGGGAGTTGAAGTCCAAGAACATCTGGAGGCCCAAGGTTGGGGACCACTGCTCTAGAGTGCTGTGTCCAGTTCTAAACACCACACTTTAAGAAGGATGCTGACAAAGTGGAACAAGTTTAGAGAAGAGCAGCACGGGGGAATCAGGGAACTGAAAACCAAGCCCTCGGAGGAAGGACTGAAAGAACTAGACAAGTTTAGCCTTGAGAAATGAAGGCTGAGGAGAGATGTGACCGCACTCCTCAAATGCTTGAAATCTTGTCCTACAGAGGAGGGGCAGGATCTGTTCTCCATTATCCAAGCATGCAGGACACGTAACCAAGCTGTAGGATACTGGATTTAGGCTGAATATCTGGAAAAACTTCTTGTTAGAAGTTTTTTTTGGTGATATTCCAGTGAAACCCATGACCTCGGGAGGTGGCAAGGGCTCCAACACTGGAGGCCTTCAAGAGAAAATTGGGCCACTATCTGCCAGATCGGCTCTGATTCGGATTCCTGCCTTGAGCAGGGGGTTGGACTCGATGACCTTATAGGCCCCTTCCAGCTCCACGATTCTAGGATTCTGTGAAGATAGCATGTGCAATGGCCACTTGCAATTTTCTGTGTTTCATTCAGCTGTAGCAGAAGCTTCCATTCTAGAACACCGGGCGCTTGCTCTAGGGGGAAAAAAAAAGATAAAAATGGAAGCCCAACACTTTCTTTTGTAAGCCCTAGATTGTGAGTCCTCGTAATTCTACCTTTGAAGTTCTTTTTCTGAACTCAGCTTTGGACTCGGGCACATTGCGAAGGGTTGAAACCGGTTCAAGAGATGAGTTCACAAAAAGTCCTGCAATTTTCCAGCGAAAATTTATCTTGTCTGAAAACACTCAAAGAAGGTGGTTCTGTTAGCAAAAGTTGGCAGGGCGACGGCTGTGAATTTCCATTCTTGTGGTGAACAAGGGCAGCTATTGTCATCCAGGCATCTGGGGTTGTTATGATAGAAAAATGCCAGCTATTTTTCATTCTGATCCTCTACTACCCACCCAAAAGCCCACAGTGATCAAATCCACATTTGCTGCCTGGGATGCAACAGTTCCTGCTCCACAGTCATCAAATCACTGTGCTGGTAAGACACCCTCCGGCTTCTCCAGATCCGAGAGCTGAAGGCAGGAGGTTGACTTAACGTGCCACCAAAATAAGGTGGATCTCGGTCATCCAAAGAGGAAGACAGAAGAAAGCAAAGCTTCGCACAAAACTGCACGCAATGGTGTGTACAGATTCAAAACTAGAAGTGATGTTTATATAATATAAGCAGAATTGTAATGCCTTGTACTCAAGCGGAGAAGACAACGACCGAGGGACCTGTCTGGCCACGGAGTCTGGTGGCCGGGTGGCTAATTCCAGATGGTTTTCCTCTTTACATTGATTTGAAGTCTTTGAATCAGACTTGATTTGGGTCCAATGGAAGACTGTCCTCTGGAAAGTTTTCAGACTGAAAGGTTTCATACTGATTAGTAGCCTATTATTTATTTAAAATATCTATATCCCCACCTTTTTCCTTGAGAAGACCCCAGGTGGCTTACAATATTAAAACAAAGTCTTAAAAAAAAACCTCACTCAGGGAGCCAGCCACTTAGGGAAAGCTTGCCTGAAGAGACAGGCCTTTGCCTGCTTGCGGAAGGACAGCAAAGATGGAGCCAGGCGGGCCTCCAGTGGGAGGGAGTTCCAAAGTCTGGGAGCAGCCACAGAGAAGGCCCTCACCTGTGTTCTCACCAAGTGCACCTGTGAAGCCTCTTGTCTCAACTTAGGATCACAAACACTATATTTTCCTCTTTCAGAGACGGAAGATGATGGATATGTCACACAGCCTCCTGCAGCCAGGGCCCTTAAACTAGCCAGCTTCAGCGATGTGGTGCAGGATCTTATCTGTTGTCGGGATTGCAGTAAGAGCTACATGCGGGGAGGGACATTTTGTCCTTCACCTCAGGCAGCAAAATGCCTTGAGTGGCTCCTGTAAAAATATCGAGACGAAGAGACCATTTGCTTAACCGCAGAGTTCTCTAGGGCTACGCCGAGCTTGGATCTCGAGGGGTTGCAAATGGGCTTTTCCAATGAATACCAGAAATGAGATCTCAGAACATCATCCTGTATTTTCCTGGCCGCCCCTCCCTTAAATGAAAAAATCCAACTTCTTGTTTTTCATTAATATGTTGTCAGTTTGAGTTAGAGTTACAAAAGACACAGATCTGGGGGAGAAAGGGAAAGATAAAGGCTGGCTTTCTGAAGAGGATTTCTGAGGGCTTAAGACTGTCAGAGGCATGTTATTTACAGGGTAAGTTTATGGGCCTTTGGAGAGAGAGAAGCAGCCAGGAATTTGAGTCTAGCGGTTCCGTTTTCCACGCCATGGCCTTCATCCCCAAGAGTAGCCGCGCCAAGGAAGATGCGCTCCATGACTCATGTCTCGGGCGTCGAAGACATCCAGCTCAACGTTGGCTTATTTGAGACAAACGACAGCCTCTGTTCAGTGGTGCAGTCAATCAAAAAATATCAGTGTTTCAACTTAGCTTGAAATCTCTCTTTCTCTCTCTCTTTTAAAATGCCGATTTGAAGTCTGGCCCCTCGTTGAGGATGATGCTAATCAACCATGAATAGAAGATTTGTCTCTGGGTCCTTGAAGATCTGAGAACCACATAGTGTAGGAGGTTTTAAAACAAGGGCGGGAAGGTGTGTTTCTCCAGTTGTTTTTGAGTTACAACTCACACTCGTCCAGTCCACCACAGCTAGAAGCTGTAGTCGCATGGCATTGAGCAGGGGGTTGGCTCTGATGGCCTTATAGGCCTCTTCCAACTCAATGATTCTATACACATCTGGACAGCCAGATGTTACCAACTCTGATTGAAACACACAAAATGCTCTTTATCCCTTGCCAGGCTCCATGAGAGATGTCATTAAGGCAGGGCCTTTTCCCCAGTGGCTCCAATCTTGTGGAACCAACTTCTGGAGGACCTTTGTCTAGCCCCCTCCTAGTTGATATTTAGGAGGCGATCAAGGACACAGCTCTTCATGGAGGCTTTCCACACCTCCTAGCTGACCATCCATTTCTTTTTTCATCTGCCTTGGTTTCTGTAGGATTGGTCCACACCATCTGCCTTTAATGATGACTTGCTAATTGCTTTGGGGGCTTTTATCTTCATTTCTTAGGGACGTGGTGGCGCTGCGGGTTAAATTGCAGAAACCTCTGTGCTGCAAGGTCAGAAGACCAGCCGTTGTAAGATCGAATCCACACAACAGAGTGAGCTCCCGTCACTTGTCCCAGCTCCCGCCAACCTAGCAGTTCGAAAGCATGTGAAAATGTGAGCAGATAAATAGGTACCACCACGATGGGAAGGTCACGGCATTCCGTGTCCAGTCATACTGGCCACGTGACCACGGAAACAGTCTTCGGACAAACGCTGTCTCTACGGCTTAGAGACAGGGATGAGCACCACGCCCTAGAGTCGGACACAACTGGACTAAATGTCAAGGGGAACCTTTATCTATATTCATTTCTGGTTTTGCATTATATTTATTGTAACCGCCCTTGTAACCTAGTGCCTTGAGACTAATGGGATAAGTTTATACATTTATACATTTAAACAAACAAACAAACAAATAAACATATAAACATATAGTTACTTGGTTGCTCAAACAGGACCAGGTATCTCATACTTCAAGTATCTGTGCCTATGTCTTCTCTGATATCTCATGAAGACAGAATCGTGCTGGTGTTAAAAAAGATGAAGAACTGCCCTTCATTCATGTATGTCATCTCCAAGTTCCCGATGCCATTTGGAGGCCAATTCGAAGCTCCTGGATTGTTCCTGGTTCAGTCTTGGAAAATACATGCTCAATTCATGCTCCAGAGCACCGTCAATTTGTAAGTCTCTCATTGACTTGCATCGGGAAATGCAAAACCAAAATTGGTATAATCGTTTTGTTTTTAAACAAAACTCCATGAAATTGGGACACATATAAACCACAAAGAGGGGAGTAATCATGCCAGATGTGGGGCCTGCTATTTCCAGGGGTTGACATGCTCACTACCTTTTAAATCTGCTTTCTTTAAATAAATGGCAGAAAATTTATGGCACCGTCTGGTTCATTCTGTGCTCTGGATACAAACTGATTTCTACGCACAATTTGTTTCACTCTAGAAAAAAAAATCTGGCCATTCTAACCCAATCTTGAGCTCATTAAAATTACAGTGGTGCCTCGCTTAACGAGTGCACCGTATAACAACAAATCCACATAGCGATCTCATTTTCGGGATCGCTAATGCGGAGGCATAGTGTCGGCCCCAATGGGCAAAACTCGCATAGCGAAGATTGGTAAGCGTTTCGCTTACCGATCTTCGCTTTGCGACGCCTGCAGATCAGCTGTTCGGCGGTTTCAAAATGGCCGCACGCAGCGTTTTTGCGCCCTCCCCTCGCTTACCAAGGGCGCAAAAATGGCTGCCGGACCCTGGAAACTTCGCTAAACGGTGAATTTTGTGCCCATTTGGAACGGGCTTCCCCGTTCCGTTTAGCGAAGTTTTCACATAGCGAAGGTTAATCCGGAACGGATTAACCTCGCTATGTGGGGCACCACTTGTATTATAAATCAGACAGATTTGGCTACCGATTTAACATTTTCCCAAGTCCAGTGCCCAGGCCAGATAGGCAGATAGCTAGATAGACAAAAACAGTGGTACCTCGGTTTACGAATTTAATGTGAGCTCCAGGACGTTTTGTATTGCAACACATGCATAGAACACATGCATGGGGGTGGTGCTATAAACCTCCCAGGCACAATGCATTCTGGGAAAACTTGCTTCATATTGCAAAAATTTTTTGCAATCTGAGGCATTATTTTCAATGATAAAACAATGGCCCAAATCATCTTGAGTAATTATGCTCACAGAAGGGAAACTGCCAGTAATGAATTAGCCTCTGCTTGCATTCCTGTTGGCATGCTGAGCCACGGGACAGGTAGGCAATGAAGAATCTAAGCGGAAACTCATAAATCAAGGCCAACCTGCTGGCATGCGTTACACACACCACTTCCTTTACAAAGACAGAACCACACAAGAGGATTTTATCCTATATCCAAGTCACCTTTTAAAAAAGCATTCCCAAAATGACTCGCTCTTTTATACTTCAAAACTATTTAGAACTCTAAAACACTGTTTCACAACCTGGAGAATGTGACACCCCCCCCCCCGGAGCTCACAATGTTTTTTCCGGGGTTTGGTGCATGTCACAGGTCACTTTATATGTGTTGCAAACCCTACTTAGATAATTTCTTTGACCTTTTGGAGCAGAATATTAAAGTTAGCATATACAGTGGTACTTCCACTTACGAATGTCTCCACTTGCGAATGTTTGGAGTTATGAACGGCTCAGTTCGTAAAATGTTGCTTCAACTTGTGAACGGAGCCTCGGCTTATGAACAAAAAAACCCTTTCCTGCTCTTTTTTTGACCTAAGTTCATCTTAGGTCAAAAGAAGAAAAAATAAAAATAAAAATTCTCCCCTAGTGGTAGAGTACGGATTAACTGGCTTTGCATTAGTTCCCTATGTGAACTAAGGCCTCTACCTACGAACAGTGCCTCTACCTAAGAACAAAAAACAGCCTGAGCAGATTAAATGGTTTTCTATGCATTCCTAGGGGAAATCTTGTCTTGACTTACGAACGTTTCGACGTACAAATGCCGTTCCAATACAGATTAAGTTCGTAAGTCGAGGTACCACTGTATATGGATGTATGAGAAACCAGCCCGGGGGGGTGGGGAGAGAAAGAAGTCTCTGTTTTCTCAGAAGTGATGCACCAGGGTCCAGGTTTGTTTGTTTGTTTGTTTGTTTGTTTGTTTGTTTGTTTCCCACCCATCTAGACATAAATCTACTCTGGGCGGCTAACAATAAAAATGGAATAAAACCAGAATAATAAAATAAAAAGCAGCAATAGCAATATGGTTCAAGATGGGGGAAAAAAATAAAAATAATCAAGCGATGACAGATTGTGCCCGATTGTCTTCAACAGCAGGGAGCAAAGGCACGGGGACCCAGCCAACAGCACAGACGGCCAAGTCCAAACTCACACAAGGATCTGCTGGGCAGGACAGGAGCCCAGGGCAGAAACCGTAGCACCAGAACCAGAAGTGGGAGGACAGAGTGGGAACCCTGAGCCACAGCAGGGAGCAGGGTCAGGAATACCAGAATTCGTAGCAGGAGCCCAGGAACAGCAAAGCTAAAGACCTAGGTTGTTGAGGCAGCTTCTGGGAGGAAGAGTCCTTCCTTAAGTAGGCCTTCTCTCAAGACTCCCAAGTGGACCTCATGAGAGACCTGGTAGCTGCTGCCCTGGCAGGGCTTGATCCTGCAAATGCTGGGCTCTTGCTGGCCCCGATCCTGCAGCTGCCAGGGTGGTGGTGCAGGGGAAGCCCTGCTCGCATCCAGATCCTGACAGAATGACTTTACCCCATTAAAAAGTCATTTTTATGCAAACATGGTGGTGGGGGGGTTGGCTGTTACAAAAGGCGGTCATGACTCGAAAAACGTTGGGAACCATCCAGTCCACAGAATCATCCCAGCTGATGTTCCTCCAGGGAGGAGGTCCATAAATCCTCTACAAGAGGGCAGGGCCTTCTTTGTGGTGGCTCCAACTTTATGGAACCCGCTTGTGGAGAAGTTCTGCCTGGCCCCTTTCCCTGTGGACATTTAGGAAGCAATTAAAAGCAATGTTTTTCACGGAGGCTTTCCACATCAGGAAAACTGGGCAGAAGTGTTCAGGCCAAACAACACAGGATAAATGTTACCTTCGTATGGAGATCCTATGGAGCTACTTTCATTGGATCTGTGTCTAAAGTCCTGTCTAGTCTCTCTGTTGAGTTTCCAATCCTGCTGGGACTTTCTTGATCACCTCGCTGTTTGCTAGATAGCTGATGGCCCCGTTCTCTAATCTGCACAGTCTGTATCTTAAAAGATTCCCTCTTAAGTAAACGTTACGCAGAGAACATGCCAAGGCCCTCCTCCCAGAATCAACATCTCTTTCGGCACTGTGGTTGAGTAATTTTAGACTCTACGCTCGTCTCACAAACCCTTGTTGTGGAGAGAATGTGTGTTTGTTTACTTCAAAATGTGTTGTCAAAATCAAAGAGGGTGAAAAGGGGGATGAGAAAGACAAAAAGCCCCAGAGGCAAAATATTGCGGCACTGTAAAGACTAACAGATTTGTTTAGGCGTGAGCTTTTGGAAGTCTCAATCCACTTCCTCAGATACTTCAAAATGTGGTAAGCCACACCTATTAAATTTGAGGGCTTCCATGATCTGAATCCCACCCTCCCATTCTGTAAGTGGCGCTGGCAGAGCGCTCTGTCTCCTGGTTTCTCAGAACCGCCATTCTCCGTTGTCTCTCCATCCTTGTTGCTTTTGTTGAGTCGTTTAGTCGTGTCCGACTCTTCGTGACCCCATGGACCAGAGCATGCCGGGCCCTCCTGTCTTCCACTGCCTCCTGGAGTTGGGTCAGATTCATGTTGGTCGCTTCAATGACCCTATCCATCCATCTCGTCCTCTGTCAAAACCCCTTCTCCTCTTGCCTTCACACTTTCCCAACATCAGGGTCTTTTCGAGGGAGTCTTCTCATGAGATGGCTAAAGTATTGGAGCCTCAGCTTCAGCATCTGTCCTTCCAGTGAGCACTCAGGGTTGATTTCCTTCAGAACCGATAGGTTTGTTCTCCTGGCAGTCCAGCGGACTCTCAGGAGTCTCCTCCAGCACCACAATTCAAAGGCATCAATTTTTCGGTGATCAGCCTTCTTTATGGTCCAGCTTTCACTTCCATACATCACTACAGGAAAAAAAAACATAGCTTTGACTATGTGCACCCTTGTTGGCAAGGTGACGTCTCTGCTTTTTAAGATGCTGTCTAGGTTTGTCATCACTTTCCTCCCAAGAAGGAGGCGTCTTTTAATTTCATGGCTGCTATCACCCTCTGCAATGATCACGGAGCCCAAGAAAGGAAAAATCTGTCACTGCATCCATATCTTCCCCTTCAATTTCCCAGGAGGTGATGGGACCAGTGGCCATGATCTTAGTTTTTTTGATGTTGAGCTTCAGACCGTTTTTTGAGCTCTCCTCTTTCACCCTCATTAAGAGGTTATTTAATTCCTCCTCATTTTCTGCCATCAGAGTGGTATCATCTGCATATAAGTTAAATAAGCAGGGAGACAATATACAGCCTTGTCGTACTCCTTTCCCAATTTTGAACCAATCAGTTGTTCCATAACCAGTTCTAACTGTTGCTTCCTGTCCAACGTATAGGTTTCTCAGAAGATAGATAAGGTGGTCAGGTACTCCCATTTCTTTAAGGACTTGCCATAGTTTGCTGTGGTCCGCACAGTCAAAGGCTTTTGCGTAGTCAATGAAGCAGAAGTAGATGTTTTTCTGGAACTCTCTGGCTTTCTTCATAATCCAGCGCATGTTAGCAATTTGGTCTTTAGTTCTTCTGCTCCTTCGAAATCCAGCTTGTACTTCTGGGAGTTCTCGGTCCACATACTGTTGAAGCGTACCTTGTAAGATTTTGAGCATAACCTTGCTAGCGTGTGAAATGAGTGCAAATGTATGGTAGTTGAGCATTCTTTGGCACTGCCCTTCTTTGGGATTGGGATGTAGACTGATCTTTTCCAATCCTCTGGCCATTGGTTTTCCAAACTTGCTGGCATATTAAGTGTAGCACCTTAACAGCATCATCTTTTAAGATTTTAAATAGTTCAACTGGAATGCCATCACCTCCACTGGTCTTGCTGTTATCCATGCTTTCTAAGGCCCACTTGACTTCACTCTCCAGTATGTCTGGCTCAAGGTTAGCACAACCTACAAACAGTATTCAAGCCCACCACAAAAATACAACAAATGTTATGGTCAGCAAAGGACAGAAGGGACCCCCTCACCTCTGCAGGAGTTTACTGGATACCTTGCAGTTGTGTCCAGGTATACATTGGAACCACAAAATGAAGCATCCACACCAGAATCAAAGAACATGAGAGACACTGCAGACTAAAACAACCAGAAAAATCTGCAGTAGCTGAACATGCCCTAAAACAAGCTGGACATGAAACTCTATACTGAAATACTGGACAACCCCAGCAATCATTATGTCAGACTGCACAGGGAATCCACTGAAATCCACAAGCACCAGCAGATCTTCAACAAAAAAGAGGAAAGTTTGAAACTCAACAAAACTTGGATCCCAGCTCTGAAAAATACAGCGTGCAAAAGGTCAATGACCTCTACCCAGCCACAAGGACCGGGAATCACTACACACGAAAAAGCAGCTTATGATACCCATCAATCACAGTGACAGATAATCTCTGCTCCTTAGCACAACAATACACCCACAGCAAGACACACTAATCACCCATCTCCAGAAAAGGTCAAAAGCCTATCTCACAGCCATAAATACTCCACTCCCAAGCAAACTACACCAGAGCACAGAGTGCTGTCCTCTGAAGATGCCAGCCACAGAGAGACTGGTGAAACATTAGGAAGAACAACCTTCAGAACACGGCCAAAGAGCCCGAAAAACCCACAACAACCATGTTGGGGGAACCTTTACCTTTACCTATCTCCCCTCAAGTCTTCTTTTCTCAAGGTTAAACCTGTCCAATTCTTTCAGTATTTCCTCCTAGGGCTTGGTTTCCACCACCCCCTGATCATCCTGTTCACCCTCCTCTAAACTTGTTTCGGGTTCTTTAGATGGAAACTGTGCTTCAGAATTCACCTTGAACTTTAAATTCTAGTTCTTCTGCCTTTGTCCAGGTGCAAAATGTCTTTTCCTCTCCTTCCCACAGATACACTTTTTTTTTTTGTGAGGCAGATCCTCTCTTTGGACAAAGTGTGAGAGGCCAGCTTACTGGGGAAGGAAAAGGGTGGAATCGGCATGCCTCCCCCCCCCCGACCCCTGTGGGGGTAGGTTTCTGCCGCAGAAGGATGGGCTCCCAGCCAGGGTTCTGAAGGTAACTCTAGAGAGGAAGACCAGATATTGCAAAGGATTTCCATTTCTTTCTCTATTTTTCACATTCCTACCTTCACGTTTGCTGTAAAACCATCCACAATCATCTGCCGTAGTCATCTGCAATGAAAAACAGGAATCTGTTTGGTCTAATTCCAGCTAACATGATAACCTGGCAAAACCGGCGGATGGGAAGGTGGTTATAATAACACAGCAATAAACATGGCCACGGAAGATCCAAAATGATTTTTTTTTCAGAAGGCAGCGGTATGGCAGTACATTTGATAGTGTGGATTTTCCTCGTGACAAGTCCCCTGCGCTTACTTTGCCCCACAGGGAAGAGTCCAAACAGGCAGGCTGCCGGATCGGTGCCTCTCTACAATGGAAGGGTACCGTATTTTTCGCTCCATAAGACGCACCTTTCCATAAGACGCACCAATTTTTTTAGGAGAAGAAAACAGGAAAATATAATCTGTTTTCTTCGCTCCATAAGACGCACAGACTTTCCACCCACCCACCCCCGTTTTGTGGGGAAAAAGTGCGTCTTATGGTGCGAAAAATACGGTATGTCTTTTCAAAAGTTATTAGCTTTTCCTTGCCTATTCAAAACGAAAGCAGTACTGATCCTTGCACCAGAGACAGTTTACAGCTATATGCCTGGGGAAATCTGTTTCTGTCGCAGCTACTCTAAAGATTTGCAGCTTCAACTCAGAGGGAGCAGGTGGTGTTGTGATCCCTGCTATATAGAAACTCCAGGGGTTTCAACGCAGTGAGCCCTGATTCCACTACACCACTGTATATTAGAACCTAGCCTCCCCAGTTCTTTCCCAGAAGTAGCAAATGACTAGGCTTGTGCCACATCAGCACCTTCAATTTCTGGAGATTTTAGGGCCACATCTGTTGGGAGTTTTATTTATTTGCAGGCTGTCTGTAGGTTGAGTGACTGGGAGACCCCTTATTGCACTGGAGCAATTATCTCTATATCCAACCCTAAACAATGGTTCCTTCCAGCTTTTTAAACTAGGAATAGTTTATTGCGTGGCGCACAGGCCGTGGCAAAGTACATCAAATTAAAAACAACACAATACAGTACAATTCAATACACTGTAGTATGAGGGGGAAACTAAAACCAGGTTAAATTTCTATCACAGCTAAAAACCTCTGACGTCTTTAAAAAATACCCCAGGGAAAACTAAGTGAAGGCAGTTGAAAGACAATATCTGGTGCCAATAACAAACATCTATCGCAGAAAGGGGACCCCAAAAGGTACATGAACCTAAATAATTGATTAGTAGTAGTGGGGGCTATGAGTTTCATTTTCATTTTCATAAATATAGATATAAACCTTGCCATTCGAAATGTGATAAATTTATTTCTGTCTGAGAGTAGGATCCCGAGCATTTTCTGGACAGGTCTTCCAGGATGTCTTTCCAAAATAGGCTTCAAAAGCCTTTCACGGTGGGTCACGAATAGGGGACAGTAAAACACAACATGTACTAAGTCCTCAACTGATTTTTGGTCGCAAGAACAAACTCTTTCATAGTATGGAATTTGTGTGTAACGCCCTTTTAGGCTAGCAAACGGCAGCATATCAAGACGTGCCTGAGTGAAGGCTTTTCTATAGTCGAAGCTCACTAAATCGGCAAAATAAGAAGGAAGATTTAACGGCGGAGATGAAATAATCTTATAGAACGGGGCCGTTTTTAGAGTGCTTAGCGAACCTATATCTGTTTGGTAACAGACATCAAATAATCTCTGCTTTAATAAGCTTTTTGCTGCAGACAGACCAAGATGCCTTACATACTCTTCTGAAAATCCAAGTTTGGCTACTAGTTGCAGTACGGAGGATTTCCACGTTCCAGAATTCATTTCCCCATATGATGATGTTAAATATTCTGATTGAGTAGTAAACAAAATTAGTTAACTATTGATTTGTTGACAAGTGTCATTATTGACATTATTGACAATTCTAATCTAACTAGTGCTGAGGGAGTTGAGGGAGGTACTGCCAACAATAGTTGGGCAAATCTGTTTTGGGTTACTTCTAATGGGTATAAGTTTCCAATTCCCCATACTTCCAGCTTTTAAAAAATTTAGACAGCTCTGCGTGCATGCTTGGTGTTCTATCCCTCTCTTTTTCAGTTTGTTGCTGGCAGCGGTTTGTTGCTGTTGATCTGTTCGACTGGTTGCTTGTAGGCGTGCAGTAAAGAAAGCCATATACACAAGTTGGTAATTTCAAGCAAAGCTAGGGACTCTGAGGAGCTTGATGCATTCTGCTCTGTAGATCTCTGTCCTTTTACTACGTAACAGAAAGAGAATTTTTACCAGAGGTTCAAAAACCCTACAAAAAAAATTATGAAAAGGGGGGGAGGGAGAGTCTGTCTTATATCACACGGTGTGTATTCAGAAGGGGTGGATTCTTGTGTAATAACTGAAAAATAATATGTGCCTGTGCGTGTAAGAGAGCGGCAACAGGCAAATATTATGTGTGCAACAGAGATAAAATATGAACCTCTTCATGATGTTCCAATGAGCATTGGCATCATTTAGGGAGCTGTGAGGAGCTGAGTAGCCAGGCATCAAAGCCACAACACACCCTTAGATCATTTTTAAAATTCTTCTTCCTGTGTTGGACACCAAGATCTGTTTCTCTTCCTGAGGAGACAGTACCGTGCAAATATATAAGTAAGTAAGTAAGTAAGTAAGTAAGTAAGTAAGTAAGTAAGTAAGTAAATATATATATATATATATATATATATATATATATATATATATATATATATATATATATATATATATATATATATATATATATATATATATATATATATATATATATATATATATATATATATATATATATATATATATATATATATATATATATATATATATATATATATATATATATATATATATATATATATATATATATATATATATATATTTACTTACTTACTTACTTACTTACTTACTTACTTACTTACTTACTTACTTACTTACTTACTTACTTATTTATTTATTAGGTTTCTATCCCACTCATCTAGACCAGTGGTCAGGGAAGAGGGCTAAATTACCCCAAAGAGATCAAACCTATCCATTGTAAAGGAAATCAACCCCGAGTGCTCCCTGGAAGGACGGATCCTGAAGCTGAGGCTCCAATACTTTGGCCATCTGATGAGAAGACTCCCTCGAAAAGACCCTGATGTTGGGAAAGTGTGAAGGCAAGAGGAGAAGGGGACAATGGAGGATGAGATGGCTGGACAGGGTCATCGAAGCGACCAACATGAATCTGACCCAACTCTGGGAGGCCGTGGAAGACAGGAGGGCCTGGCGTGCTCTGATCCATGGGGTCACGAAGAGTCGGACATGATTCAATGACTAAAAAACAACAAGAAGATGTCTGTCCCTCAGATAGAACTCCCAGAATTGGGTATTATGGGATTTGTAGCCAAAGAAATCCAAAAATCACATCCGTACTCAGACTCTCTTTCCACTCCCTACTTTAATGATCTGTTACTTCTCCTTTCTTTCATCTGAGCCCGTCGAAGACCACTCTCTGTCCATCACCAGCAACTCTTTGGTCATTGGCTAAGCTGTTATGGAAGCACAGACTACTCATAAACATTGCAACACCTCAGGCTGAGGTATGAAGAATGGGTGCTCGTCACAGGACTCGCTGTCATTTCAGACTTAAGTTGCGTTGGTGACTTGACTCAGTTTTTTCCCCTCAATAACCTGGATTCGACTCACGATTTGGAACTCACCCATCCCCTCCCTTTTTTCTGCCCATTTCTAGTCACAACCCATTGAACCCCAGTGGCCATGCTGCATTCTCTGAATTGTAGTAATGTTTCCATACGCTATCAGAACCAGCCCAGACTTTGCCATCAGGGAAATGTTTATCTCTCTGTTTGCTTTCCCTTACACTTGCGCGTGCGCACCAAGCAAACACTTTAAAGGTCCCATTATTGAACAAACCCACAAATGTCTTTTTTGAATTTTCCATGAAAATGTATATGCATTTTCACGTACTTTTCCGTGCACATGAAAAATTCATCCGCATTTTGCGTGCAGTCTTTCTTAATACGCAGTTTTCTAAGGCACTTTCTCCTGAGACGTGCCTTTCTGTACCGTGTTTTTCCTAATGTCCTTGCTTTTATATGCTTTGGGGATCAGAGAGGTTTGCCACAACATTCAGGGAAGCATGAAGAACGGAGAATAATTTTTTGGTTCACGTATTTTTTGGTTCAGTACAGGCAATATCAATTCGTATTAAAATGCAAATCAAAAACGTTTGCTGTGTTTCTGATTGCTACAAAAAAACTAGCCGCATTTTACTTACAAATGGTACAAAATTTATGAGAGAAACATGCCTATTCATATTCATTCATAAATACATTCATTTCACAGTGTGTCGAAAATTGTCATCAATTCAGATTTATATGGTTTGATTCGTCATTTATTCCACCAAGGATGTATGTCTGCTCCCGTCATTTCAGAAGTCGCCTTGGGACCTTTCGAGAGGAAGATGGGATAAAAATATTTTATAATATATTAATATAAAATATTATATATAAATTTAGAGTTTTAGGACATTTTCATCTTCAGAAATTCGAAAACCTGCAGAATCATACAAGACCAGAAATTGACTCACAGAGGATATTTTGTTCTGGTGTGTCAAGCGCTATAACAAATATTCTCCAAGTGAGAGGAGCAACACAACAATACATCCACAACAAAAAATACACTGATCACCATAATCACCCATCTCCTGAAAAGGACCAAAGCTGATCCCGCAGCTATAAATACTCAACTCCCAAACAAACTGCACCAGAGCACAGAGTCCTGTCCTCTGAAGATGCCGGCCACAGAGACTGGCGAAATGTTAGGAAGAATAACCTTCAAATATGGCAAAAGAGCCCAAAAAACCCACAATAACCATGAGAGGAGCAACTTTCTCAGAATGTGCACAAACTATGGACACAGTGTCATACCGGTGAGAGTGGAGGAGATGGCCACTGGTAATTTGCATGTGTTTAATTCCACTGATTCATATGAAGGGTGCGTGAAGATTTGGTGAAAGCAACAGCAGTATCTTAAGATATGCAGAAAGGAGCAAAAATGACTGTAAGTGAAAGAAGAAAGTGCCAAAGCAGGACTGCAGCTGGACATTAAGAAGACAACTCCTAGATAGCTCTGTGGTTTCACTCTCTGGCTATGGAGCCAGAGGTTGGGAGTTTGATTCCCCTGCTGTGCCTCCTTGAACAAGGGATGATCCAGAGGGTCCCTTCCAGCTCTGTGGTTCAAAGTTATGGTATAAAGGCTATAAAAACGAGTACAGAGGCACTACACAACTGTAATGATGGCAATGAAGAAATTAAAATAGTTAAGAGATTTTGTATACTTTGGTTCAGTCAGCAATCCATAGGGGGACTGGAGGAGAACATGATGCTCTGGACTGCCAGAAAAATGAACAAGTGGGTCCTAGGTCAACTCAAGCCTGAACGGTCTCCGGAGACAAACATGTTGAAACTGAGGCTTGTCCTACTTTGGGCACATTGTGAAAAGGCAGGATTCTCTGGAAAAGACCCTAATGCTGGGAAAGGTGGAACGCAGCAGGAAAGCAGGAAGGCTAAATATGAGATGGGCTGACCCCCTAAAGGAGGCCGTAGACTTCAGTTTAGAAGAGCCGAGCAGGGCTATTGAAGACAGAGCATTTCGGAGATTGCTCATTCATAAGACTGGCATAGGTTGGAGACGACTTGACGTCACATAACAACAACCACATCATTGGATCATTTCAGCAATGTGGAGAGGGGGGATCTGCTGCTTGGGTAACAGCCTATCCTCCATATTATTTTACCCAGGCGTCATGCTCTGGAGAGGACACTCCACCATTCAGAGCATGTTACCATAGTCTCTCAAGACTGGAGGATGCCTATGACTTCACGAGAAGATGAGACTCACTAGAAAAGACAATACTGCTAGGAAAAGTGGAAGGCGGTAGGAAGAGAGGAAGACTGAACCTTGAGTCCATAAAGGGAGACATAACCTTGAATGTGAAGGTCTGTGCAGGGCTGCTAATGGCATGAACCTTTGGAGGTCCTTCATTCATAGAGTGGACAAGTGTTGGAAGCAATCGGACAGCACACAACCACCACAACTTTTGCTACTTTGGCTAATCAAGATGGTTGGTCCCAGTCAATGAGGGATCACGTATCAAGTCCAAGGAAGAGAGACACCGACAGAAGTCATCTCATGTGGGCTCTGCGATGAGACCGTTGGAAGCAAGTGAGGGACGGCTGAGACCAAGGCAACAAAAAGGCATTGCTGGCCCCAGCTCAGTAGGACCTAAGAGGATAGTTCTCTGCGGTGATGCCACAGCAAGTGAACCAAGCCAGTTCAGGAAGCATCCGCCTCCGTGGAATTAGCAAAGTCTTTCGAATCGGTTTCCGCACCTGTTTTGCGAATAAACAAGACAGAACAGGAAACGGCTGAACAGCAGGACCTGGAAAAGTTGTCTTTTCAGACTGGAACTCACAATGGGGGGATTCCAAGAGCCGTGTCCTCAGAAGCAACTTGCCGAGGCCGGGCTGAAGAGGTGGGGCGTTGTTCTTTTATAACGGTGGATGAGCCTCACCTCCATTCAGCTCAGCCCAAGCTGTAGTCAAGATGGAGTTTAAAATTACGTGGGCAACCTGTGTGCCTCAAAACCGGGGCTATCCATGGCTTTTGGTGGTGTTGGAAACTGGATCTGAGCCTTAGGTCTTCCAACCTTATTTCAATTCTTCAGAACTGTTGTTGTTGTTGTTGAGTAGTGGTAGGATAATGGACTCTGGGTGAACCTGAAGCTCACTACTCTGGTTTTCTCCATGTGCAGGACAGGCTTCCTGTGTCATTGGCTGGCTCCTTGTCGCTTCTCACAATCTCCTTCCTGAAACAGAAGGAAAATATTTGTGTCAAAACAGTTATAAAACATGGATAGGGCTTGCAAGGTGGGGGAGGGGAATAACACGTTCCCCATCCTTTTTGCGCCCTCAAAAGTATTCGAAGTTGGTGAAGGCGCAAATAATTGGTGTCAAATTTACACCCTCTGTGCGTGCTCAAATTTACACCCTCCGTGCGTGTTCACAGAAAAGAATCAGTGTATGCCAAGAATTTGACGCTATTCTGAAAGACATTCTATTTCAACAGAGATAAATGAACCACATCCTTGAGGTTTTGATGAATCCCTAGCTTCTGATTTTATAGATCGCCCTCCTCCTGCCCCCCCGCCCCCCTTTTGGTCAGAGCTTGGACAAGAGCGATCAGCACATGTCAAAATGCCGCTATGTAGGATGGATCAGAGAAGCTTCTTTCCCTTTGACTGGGACCAAACATGCGAGACATACTTCTCCAATGAAGTTAAGGCTCTCTCATTCATGCTTTCTGAATTTCATTTATAAATGCCTGTGGTTGCATGTGGTGTATTTCCACTGTCTCTTTCCCAAGAAGCAGGGGGATTGTTATTATTAAGTAGCTTGGCTTCCTCTGCATACTTTTGATTCCCCTGCTTTCCCTTTGTGAGTCATCGGAGATGACCTTTCCCTTAACACCCTTTTGCCCAGCCAGCTGAATGTTTTAAGATGACCCACGTCACCTGAAGAAGAAAGGATGAGCAAAAAAAGGATAAGGATGGATTGTTGCTTCTGGCTTGCTTTGAGCTGACATTCGCCACCCCAACCCCCAGATGTCTCTGGAGGGGGGGGGACATGGAACATCCCTTATGAAAGCTCCAGTGATCAGAAATTCCTTCGAAAGGACATTGCTCACACAAACATCTGGAGAAGCCCCAGTAAATGTTACGTTATTAATGGCAACCACAAGAAAGCCTTCTGGTGTGAGCAAAGAAAATAAGAGAGGAAAAACAGAAAAGGAAAAAGAAAAACAGAAAAAAGAAAAACAGAAGAAAGCAAAAATAACGATAATATAAAATAAAATGAAAAAGAAGGGGAGAGACTTAATGCAAACTTAAACTATCCTTTACTGGGGCTCTTCTTTACTTATGCAGCTGCTCCTTTCTCTGGCTGGGTGCTACGGATGACGTTATCCGATAACAGAGTCTATAGAATAAGATCAGACTTAATTGACACTCTTAATAGACTTGTTCTATGCATACTAGCTGGGAGAATCATAATAATGGAACATACAGATAATTTTATGTACTTTTTCAATGGGAAGTGATACTAATGAAATATGAAATTAATCTGTTAGTATGTCAAATCTGGTAAAGTCATAATTGCCAAATGCATAATAAATCTTGACTGCAGTCTAATGAATTTTAATATTTCTGTAATTCACACTGAGGTGGAATATGAGTTGGTTTACAGCAACGTTAATTAATATTACTGTATTTTCCATGTATAAGACTATATTTTTGTCTAAAATATTTAGACTAAAAATTGAGGGTTGTCTTATACACAGAAGTAAGCTGAGGAGAAAAAAACAAGTGGAGGAGAAAGCAGGGATCAAAGTGATCTGGCAGGGCTTTGATCTCTGTTTTCCCCTCCACTTGCTAAGGCCCACTTAGATGTCTTAATTTTGGGTTAGAAAAGCAGGGGGCGTCTTATACATGGGGGCGTCTTATACACAGAAAAATACGGTATGTGTGCCTGCGAATTCTAAATCAGTTGGCATGAGCAAGTACTCTTAGATGCGTTGACTTGTCCACGAATGCTCACATTAAAAATATAGTAAATTTATTTGGTTAATTTATAGTAAATCTATAAGGTGCCATAACAATTTTTTTCTTCTTTATTTTCTTACTTTGCTATTGCTTTTGCCTGATGTACTAGCACAGACTAACAGAGTTACCTCTTTTAAAACTCATAACTACCTGTATTCTCACGTGCTTGTCACACTAAAGCCGTGCTTCTTAGTTTGAAGAACTGGGTTGTTACACTCATTCCACAGCTGCCTGAGCTGTAACCATAAAACAACCACCATATAAATCCTGACGTCCCTCTAAGAGAGAAGTGCCTGGCAAAGTCCATCTGACCAAGAACCTTTGGACTTGACAGCTAAGATTAACCTTCCTGGCTAAATCCATCTTGCCATGTATGTTTAGTCCTTAAAATTTTGGAATTTTAAGTTCTTCACACTGGTATGAAACCTGATGAAGTGGTGTTTTAATCCACGAAAGCTCGTTTTTGTATGACGATTTTGTTTTTTTGTTGGTCAATAAAAATATTGCACCTGGAGGTGCTTGCAGCCAGAATCACAGTGTGGATTTCAAGCTAATAGATCCACCACCGACATGGTATTTTCCCTCAGACAGTTGCAGGAGAAATGCAGGGAACAACAACAGCCACTCTTTGTGGCCTTCATAGATCTCACAAAGGCCTTTGATTTGGTTAGCAGGGACGGCCTTTTTAAAACACTTCCCAAAGTTGGATGTCCACCTCGACTCCTTAACATCATCAGGTCTTTTGATGAGGGAATGAAGGACACCGTAGTTTTTGATGGCTCAACATCAGATCCCTTTGACATCGGATTCCAAAGATCTCCTGTATGGAGAACTAGTGCAGGGAAAACAACCCAGAGCGAGACCACAGCTGTGATACAAGGAGATCTGCCAGCAGGATCTGAAGGCCTCTCCTCTCCCTTTCCTATTGTTTCCTCCCTCTCCTAAAGTTTTTTCTATTTAAAATTTTTTTTACTATTTTATGCTGTTAGCCACCTAGAGTGGTCTTAACAGACCAGATAGGCAGGATATAAATAAAGTAAACAAATAAAATAAATAAAAATGGACCTCAACAGATGGGAAACCTTGACCTCTTAGCGTTCAGCCTGGAGGCAGGTGGTGCATCACGGCCTCTCCCAATTTGAAGAGACCCTTGTCCAGCAGGCTGAGGCAAAGATGCAGTCATGAAAGCAGCAAAATCAGGGAGCTAGACGGGGTACAGATTGCATTTGTCCTCAGTGTGGAAGGGATGGTCACTCTTAAATTGGCCTTCTCAGCCACACTAGACGCTGTTCCAAGTCCTCCAAATGGAGCACGTCACCATAGTCTCTCAAGATCCTTCAGATGCCTACAAGAAGAAAGATATTACCTATTTTTGCATTTGGACTAAACCTTTGGTTTCTTATTTGCCGTGTCCATGTGTAAAATATGGGCTTGTAGAATATATATACGTATATATATATAAACTCAAAGCCCCAAATTACTTTTTATCAAAGTGTCCAATGAGTTTGGACTGAAAACCAAAGGAAACCCCACCGGTTGATGGAAACAGCCATGTTTAATTTATATCTACTGCACTTCTTTCCCATCCGTGGTTGAGTGTCCATTTCTCTCCCACCAAGTTGATTTGTGGTGAATCACTCCCTTTCCATTCTGTTGCTGTTTTAAGCTTGCATGAAGGACATTGCCTATATCTTGCTGGTAAAACCGTTCCTCGTTAACAAGATGCTGGTGGCTTGTCTGCCCAAGGCTACACAGGCTGGCTCTTCTTCCGAGAGGTACAGTTTGGAATTGAATGCTCAACGTATGTTCGGGCAACTGTAAACCCCATCGATTCAACAGTTCCACTGTAGTTGGAACTACCACCAGCTGGATTCTGGACGTCTTTTTTTAAGGAAAGCAAAATTCATTGCAGAAGCCTGAGTGGCATTGGGAGAAATAGGAGAAAGGGAATTATTTTCTGTATAGGACTTTCACTTTTGAATTTATTGTGACTTTCACTTTTGAAGGTATGGTGAGGGCATAGCAAGAATGCCTTGTGATGTCAAGGGTAACAGGGGGAAGAAACATAACTATTACTCTTGCGGCTGTTTCTCCTTGTTTTTGCTGTTTGCTGTGCAGATCCTGTTTCTATAGGCAGTGTCTCCACCATTGACTTCTATCATCGGGTGGATGACTACTCTCAGAATCTCACAGCCACCTCTGCTGGCTTGGGAAGTCTGGGAATTATAGCCCCCCCCCCCCAAAGGCAACATTTGCAAGCTTGGGTCTCCATGCTGGTTTACTCTATAAATGAAGGGCATGCAAAAGCAAGTCAGAAAGGCTTTATGAGGATGGCACATGTCCTAATGCGTGTTCTGCACTCATGTCTTCTAGTTACTTGTATCTTAGTTTTTAAAGACTTTTTGAAACATTTTAAGAGGGATTTTTGAGAGATTTTTAAAAACTGCTTGCCATTCTCTTAACTTTGCTATGTGTTTTGTTTGTAACTGGAAGATGATGGTGTCATCGAAGCGACCAACATGAATTTGACGAAACTCCAGGAGGCAGTGGAGGACAGGAGGGCCTGGCATGCTCTCGTCCATGGAGTCACAAAGAGTCGGATGCAACTTAACAACTAAACAACAACAATATTCAACCAACCAGCCAACCAGCCAACCAGCCAACCAACCAACCAGCCAACCAACCAACCAACCAACCAACCAACCAACCAACCAACCAACCAACCAACCAACCAACCAACCAACCAACCAACCAACCAACCAACCAACCAACCAACCAACCAACCAACCAACCAATAAGCCATGGAACAAGAGTCCTCCTGTGATTTTCAAAAACTTCTTTGGCTTTGCCTCCAATCCCACCCAAATTACTTCTTGCCTGTTGCTCTCACACTGTCCACATTTTTCTCCGGACACCCCCATCAATGGATTTTGACTGAACGAATGTGCACCCTGGCAGAGAAAAGAATCCCCATCCTCTGAGGCAGTGGTTTATCCCACTGGCATGGTTTGGAAGGGCTTGGGTTTTTTTTCCTTCTTTCATATAAAGTCAGTGGAAGTCAGTGTCACATAATAAAGCTGATGGTCAAGGAGTCGTGCAGGATCAAAAAGACACTTTTTCACAGAGGTGAAAAAGCCATCCTGAGATGGCTTTTTAAAAAAAGAGAGTTAAATCGATTAAGAAAAAAATCTGTCAAAGACTCTCAGCCAATATGGTTAAATCGAACTTCCACAGGCTGGTGCTGCCTATTTTTCACATGCTAGGAACATGTGAAAATGGACGGCCAGCAGAAGGAAGCCAGATTTCGTCTGAATATCATGAAAAACTTCCTGTTAGAGCAGTGCAGCAGTGGAACTCATGGCCTCAGGAGATGCTTATCACTCCCAATGCTGGAGGCATTTAAGTAAGGGTGTGGACTCAGTGGCTTTATGAGCCCTTCCAGCTTCATCATTCTATGATTTTTATGACTCTTCTTGAGGATTCTGGGCCCATTCTCCCAATTTTCTTCTTCGGGGTGGGGTGGGGGATAGTGAATCTGTTGTTGTCCTTGCTACCTGTTTCCGAGTCACCTTTAACTTAGGGTGAACCCTATGAACCAGCAATCTCAAAAATGTCCTGTCCTCCGGAGCCCTGCTCACCGCTTCTAGACTCAAGCCTGTGGCTTCCTTTAGGGAGTCAGTCCATCTTGCATGGGGTCTTCCTCTTTTCCTGCTGCCTTTCCACCTTTCCCAGCATGATGGTCTCTATGAGGACTTGCAGCCTGTACTCACAAAGCAACAAGGCAAACATGTGAAGGCAGGATTCTGCCCCACCCTCCGCCCCCTTTCTAAGACCTAACTATGCTCCCATCCCAGTGTTCTGGCTAATTAAATCGAAAGCCATGCAGTGAATATTAACCATGTGGCATGCTTTGTAAAAGTCAATGTTGCTTTGCAAATATTCCTTGTCATTAAATAACTTATTTGGGAGGTGAATTTAGGTTGTACCTTTTCTCCATTGTTTCACCCCCCCCCCCCCGGGACACACTCCCCTCTTAGCTGCCACCTGTCACATACATACTGAATTTGTGGGCTCGTCTCTCTTGCCTTGAGTTTCATTACAAACCAATGGTTGAATTTCACGGATCTCTGTTCTCTTAGGGATGTGGTGGCGCTGTGGGCTAAACCGCAGAAGCCTGTGCTGCAGGGTCAGAAGACCAAGCAGTCGTAAGATCGAATCCACGCGACGGAGTGAGCTCCCGTTGCTTTGTCCCAGCTCCCGCCAACCTAGCGGTTCGAAAGCATGCAAATGCAAGTAGATCAATAGGGCCCACCTCGGTGGGAAGGTAACAGCGTTTCCTGTCTCAGTCGCACTGGCCATGTGACCACGGAAGATTGTCTTCGGACAAAACGCTGACTCTATGGCTTGGAACGGGGATGAGTGCCGCCCCCTAGAGTTGAACATGACTGGACAAAAATTGTCAAGGGGAACCTTTACCTTTACCTTTACCTATTCTCTTGCAATAACCAGAGCCGATTGCATTCTGAGCACCGGATTCCCTTAGATTTCTGCCACTGTGGGATAGCGAAGGCCACCCAAATACTGCACTTATGCATCCATGTGAGACAGCGAGATATAATATTCCTGTGGCTATAAGTGAGTTCAGGAAAGTGGGTTTTTTTGAGACTGCATATCCCATAATCCCCCCGGCACTCTATCTGCCACTAGAGGTGAGGCTTGTTTCACAGCTGGCCTCAAACATTTTTCTGTGCATTTCTGTCGGCACAAGAATTCCTGTGCATCTTTGTATACATTTCCCCTAAATATACACACACTTTGAAAGGCATGTCCCCTAAAATAAGCCCTCTTATACAATGCACTTCCTAATGGCCACATTTTTGTATGCAGGCTCCCCCCCCCCCCGTTGTATGTGGCTTTTCATGGAAGGACTCAGTCGTGATCCTCAGAGAAAGTTTGAAAAGGGAACGACTTTAGTGCTCCAGCACATGTATTGGGAACGGCTTTATTGAACAGAGAATCTACTGACAAATCTAGTTTATGTTAAAACTTGAGCCAAATTTCTTTCGGCTAGGATCATAAACTGTCACACATTATATTGTGTGGAGGCACAAACAAAAAATTTCAAATGGCTTAGTGCTGTTTTCACTGCTTGGCACTTTTTCTGCAAAAAAAATTAATAATAATAATTAAAATTCATTGTGGATGTATTTTAGTGTGAGAATTACGTTTTATATGTCAAAATGTATTTTGTACAAATTATATTATTTTTTAAAAAATGCATGTAATTTTTTTTACTCAATTCATGTGGTTTTATTTTTATTTATTTTTTTAAAAAAGGAAAGGACCCACTCCATTTCTCTGACCTAAAAAATGCTGGTCATTCCACTCTCACAAAAATCTTTCCAGCTGTTGACCTTTTTTTTTTTTTTTTTGGACCGAATGTCTTAAGTGTTTAGGCACAATTTTTGTTGCTGTTTTTCGGCCAAAGAGCCCGAAAAACCCACAACAACCATTTGTTGCTGTTCTTGAAAATTAGCAAAATTTGTACTCTTTGCCTCCCTCCTCACATTCCTATTCTAAATACACCTTGAAAGAAATGTGCTGAAGATGGTCCCTTTTGCTTAGCATGAAAAGCATCTGAAGGCCTTGGTCTTGGGGTTCACATCCAGTTTCCTGCCCCAAATCCCCACCCCGACTCCTGTTTGCCATTAAACTACTGTTTACTGCAAAACGCAAATTAGAAAAATTGTTCAGTTTTTTAACAGGAAAGTGGAATTACTATAGGATGCAGACTGGGAGCACGCTTGGGACCAGGAGGACCTCATTGCCTGGAACTGCTCAGAAATAACAAGAATAAACCATTTCTGTCATAGTGAACAACATCAAAATCATGCTACTCATAAGAAATATGTAGTTTACCTCTTCAGAGTTTCCAGTTAAGAAGATCCTTCCTGGATGTGGTAGTCCTGGCAGGAAAATAAATGAGGGAATCTTTAGAATTAAAATGCATTCATTCATTCATTCATTCATTCATTCATTCATTCATTCATTCATTCAAATATTTTTAAAATCCCACCTCATTAAAAGGCTTACCTCATTAAAAGACAATATTTAAAGTTAAAAACAGTAAGCATATAAATACTAGAAAGAGTCAAATGCCACATTACGAGACAGTACACAAAGAAACACACAAAATACATTCAACGCAATAGTGCATAACAATCCATTTAAAAATCCCACTCAGGCCACTGGTCACTGAGGGAAAGCTTGCCTGAAGAGGACAAGAGAAAGCTTGTCCTTCTTTGTGGAAGGACAACAAAGAGGGAGCCAGGCTGCCCTCCAGTGGGAGGGAGTTCCACAGTCAGGAAGCAGCAGACTTGATGTAAAGGGAGGAAGAGGAGGAGGAATAGGTTATTCCAAGACTAGAGGACAAAAGGTGTTTAGGGTTAGAAAATGTTTCCAGTTCCTATGTGCCAAAATGTTCTTGAGACCCAGAAATCTGTGGCTACAGGTGGCTTTTCCCCAGCCTTACCTCAACCTTGTCCATGATATTGTAGGATATTCAAGAAAATGATGAGACAAAAGTCCAGTTCATTCCTACTTTGCACAAACAGAGGTTTAAAAGGAGGCCAGTTCCATAAACTTAAAGGAAAGGGAAACCAGCGAGCCTGGGCCCCCCACTGAGGGTTCAAAACAAGAGCAGAGCCTGAAACCTGATGACAATATATTTTGAAGACGACTGATCTAAGGGTGGAAAGTACAAAGCAGGACCAAATTCATCATGTCACCAGTTTATTTATATATAAAGGAGAACTTTAAAACAGACATGGAGGGCTCTGACCTTCATCTGAGCATGTCTATAACAGATACAAATTTTAACGAAAAGCCTAAGTATCTGTTAAATATTGGCGCAGTATGTATGCTGTTCCTTGTATTGCTGGGTTTCGTAGCTCTGATGATGCGATTTCTGAGAGCTACAGTTGCTTATAATACTCTGTGAAATTTCTGGATATTGTTCCCAAAGCCCTGAGGACTGAAGGGCGTTTCTTCCCGAGGTGAGATGTTTCGATGGCCAGGTCTCTGTATTTGGTTAGTTTTTCCATTTCTTTATTTTCAACTCTGGCATCCCCGGAATTGCAATGTATTAATGATCCGGACACTCCTTCGTTCTATTACTGCTATGTCTGGTGTGTTATATTCAAGGTGTCTGACCGTTTGGATCTGGAAATCCCATAAAATCTTGACTTCCTCATTTTCTGACACGTTCCCTACCTGATGTTTCCATAATTTTTGAGGTTGTTATTATTATTGCTATTGCACTTTACAACAGAGTGCATTCCAATAAAATCAAGAGTGCACAAACATGCAACACATTTTATCACTTTAATATTATGTTTGTATTTATGTATGTACGTGTGTGTGTGTGTGTGTGTGTGTGTGTGTGTGTGCGTGTGTGTGTGTGTGTGTACATATGTATGAACCTGTACATCAACACAAAACTCTTCAGTATAAGCAATGATAAAAAAGAACTACTCAACGGCTAAAAACCAGCTTAAAAATATTGCAATAAAATACACCGGCCTCTGACCTCTCTCAATATGCGACTCTGATGAGCTCTTTTTCCCCAGATGCAAAAATAGCTGGAGGTGAACAGGTTGATTGCAATTTGAGGGAGTGGGATGTAGAGCTGGCCATAATTCTCAGAACACCTTTGCTGGAGTTGCCATCTTCTCAGAGATTATTTTTCTGGGGGGAAAAAGTCCTGTTGTGAAAGGGTTAAGAATCATTTTCTTCCGCTGCAGCTTTAAGCCCATTTGGGGCTCCTAAATCTGAAGTGAAAAAGTGAATGAAAGAGAGAGAGAGAGGGGAAGGAAGGAAGGAAGGATGGAAAGAGAGAAAATGTTGTCTCTAGTCTGGCTTTCAACGATTATATCAAACTCTGTAAATCACAACATTCAATCTGATCTCAAACTGAGGTTAATTTTTGAGTTGAAATGTTATGCTTGTTAAATTGCATTTCGCAAATTTAGAGCCTCGCTCCGCACAGCTTCCCAAGGTTCTAGACCTTTCCATTTCGGCATGCTGATATTGTTTTTGACTGGCCACAGAAGAAAAGGTTTCTAGAATATTAATTCAACAGGATTTTAAATTTATCAGTTGCTCATTTGGGTTTCCCGCAGGATACATTTCTACCCTTCCATTTGTTCTTCATCTTGTTGCAAACCAGGGCCAGTTTCCAGAAGAAAGGTGGAATCAGAGCTTCGAAACATGTCATTTCAACAAAGGAAAGGGGCTTAAGCATTGGGTGGGAAGTACACCAAAAATAAAAACAGAACATCGGAATTCCGGCTGTATTTCCAGTGTCAGTTGAATACTCAATTTCCAGTTGACATTCTTTTGGAAATTCCTTCGAGATGTGGGTCTGGGTTAGAATCCAGACAGCTATCTCTCTTGCTCAGCTGCTGCACATAAGCAGCAGGAATGCCATAGTGCGATCCGTGAAATAGTTAAGCCATAGCACTGGGTTTGTTTTGACACAAAGGACAAGCTGCAAAGTATTTCTCAGAGAGTCCCATGGGCCTAGCGGGGTGGAGGAAGCGTGACGCTTCTTAAACAGTAGCTCTCCGACCACTTTGCCAGACAGCAAAATACTTCTGGTACCGGAGTTTAGAAGGACAGTGCAGTGCAGTGGTTAGAGCATAGGACTCCGGAAACCTTTGTTCAAAGTCCCAGCTTAGCCCTCGACCGCGCCGGCTGAATTTGGGTGGCTCAGATTTTCTGTGAGCTTTAAAGGAAGAGATTTGTGTATGTAAGCCGTCTTACTTTCATCAGTATTATTTATTTATTTATTTATTTATTTATTTATTTATTTATTTATTTATTTATTTATTTATTTATTAACATCCTGCCTGTGAAAGGACTTGAGGAACTCATAGATACGCAATGCTCAACTATTTTATCGAATTTTCCCAGCCCAGCCTGTTAAAAACACCAAGAGAAGCTGGCAGGAGGGAAAATAGTTCAAAACAAGCAAACGACCTAGAAAGGAAATTACAAGATTTAGGTTTCCACAAATTTATTTATTTATTTATTATATTCAATGGCCTTGCTCCTATTCTCGGCAGTTTCCAGTAACAAAATAAATGTAAAAAAAAAGTCCATTCCCACCCAATGCTAAAAATATAAATAAAGAAATAGAATACAAAAAGGAGAACAGTTTTAAAACTCAAGATGGTGGCAACGGAGAAAAAAACGACTGCAAAATATAACGGAATAAGACGACGTGTCCAACGATTAGGAGGGAAGGATATCCCGAAAGGTTTCCTTGGAAAGCAATGTTTTTTAAGTGCTTCCTGAATACGAGGAGGGAAGGGGCCTGGCAGGCGTCCACAGGGAGAACATCCCATAAAGATGTGGCCACCACGGAGAAGGTTGCTCTCACTTTAGACCTCTGTCAGAGTCTGGCATAAGGCAACTAAGTGTGACTCAGGAGGGCATAACAAAGGACAAAAGGAACAAATGAATGAACACACACATGAATGGGTCTTAAAAATGCATCTCCGTTTCATCCACAGCAGATTCAGGGTCTGCCCCAGATCCGAACTGAGTTATGAATTTGTAAAGTCAGTGCCTTGGCTTGCGCTGGGAAACAAAACAGGGGGAGAACTTTTTTCAGTTTTAAAATGAAGTGCATGGAATTTGGAAACCGGAGGGGCCCTAAGAAACCTGCCAGATTTCAGACATATGAAGTACGTTTCAAGGTTGCTTCAAAAAAAGAAAATAGTGTGAGCTGAAGCCATTTGGGTCCTGGATGCAAATGAGTTTGAATATTTGATTCGGCTTGCTTTGGAACTGAATCTGGCTGTTCTGCTTTGGTAGAGACCTCATGCAAATCAGTCGGGATCACACTGATTTGGCTTGGAATTTGGTGTTTGAGTGAATCCAGTGGACAGCCAAAGTTCTTAGTTAGCTATACTGTACTCTATTACCTTCATGGCAGTGCAACTTCTGGTACAGATTGGCAGAGCACTGTGATGGTATGGAATATTCATGAGCATTCCAACTGCTCATGGGAGAGATCTCCTGGGGGTATTTGAAGCTCAGCTTCTGTGATGGAAAACAAAGTGATCAACTTGGTTGGGATAAAAATCTCACACAGGTCTGAGACTGCTATCGTGGGGCCAGGGTTCACGGGGTGAAACCCCCAGCATTTCCTGAGTAGGTGGGACTCCAGCATCACTTCTGAGATGCAGTGGTTCCCTCCGAATTTAGCTGCAATTCTGACTGTGGATGTTAATTCTACAAGGTGGAAAGAGAAAGGAGAAATACTATCCCTCATCATAGCTCTCAGCCTCAAGCGTGCCGGTGCCCACCTTATAATGAGCCCCATGTAATGAGCCCTATCTGTGCTTTGTGTTTTGAAAGACTGGTGAGAGAACAGACGGTTCTGAGTCAGGAATTGTAAGGTAAATGGAGAGGAACAAGGAAGGATTGTTGTGATGATGATAGGAATTTGTTTGGTCAGTTTGAAGAGGGGAGACGGTGAAAAGAATTCGCTGTGTGGACTCAAGCTTTATGATTTTGATTTTCTTCATTACCCTGTTCTTCTATCGCCCCCTGTTCTGCGCAGCACCCCTGCGAGACAGGTCAGGCCCAAGAACGATGGATTAGACCCAAAGCAGCCCCATCAGTTGCATGGGCTTCTTAAGTCCATGAGGCTCCGAATTCTGAGCACACGAACTGGCAGTTCGCTGTGACTTTATTTTCATTTCTCCTGAAATAAGCACCTTGTTGTTTGGCCTTGTTTAACTACCACAGAAATCTGTGCTTCAAGGATCTTAAAAGTATTTACCCCATGCTTCACTTATACACCAGCAGAGGAGAAACACAATATTGCTATCCTGGTAAAATAATGACACTGTTTTGTGGCACAAATGGATTGTACGGGCCTTTCTCCTCTCGCACACCAAAACCCTTCTGTCCAACCCACTCCGTGCATCCCGGCTCCCACCCCATGGCATTTTTTGTTCCTTGCAAACTCCTTTAATGCCTGCTTTCTTCAATTTTTCCGTTAAACCGATTTACAGGAATATCTCGCATACTTCGTGTTTTCAAAAAGTAATGAATTTGGCTTGCTTTCCCCACCTCCCTTTTCCAAGTGCACAAGAATAAAAATAGTTTTTATTGTTGAAGAAGTCAAAGGATTGAGAGCTGGGAAATGTACAGAAAAGGTTAGTTAAGGAAACTGAAACTGGATTCGGAGGAAGCGTGAGAGTTGTGCTGGGAACGGAATCCAAATTCGGTTTTCGAAACTCGTCACCGAGACAATGGAAGGCTCCTGATTCTGGCATTTGCGACACGCAACACAAAAGACACACAGAAGTCAGAGGTCAAAAGAAAGGAAAAAAGGGGGGGAGAGAGGAGAGAGAATGGATTTCCACAGTATTTTTTAATTTCAACCTGAGTGCAATAATTTCATCGGCCATTTCGAACTTCCAAACAGTAACAGCAGAAGAAATGGGAAGGCTGAATTTGATCAGCTCTTTAAACAGAAGGCTTTTGCTACGGCCTTTCCGACTATAGTCATTTTGAAAAGACTGGGAGCAACAATTGTTGAAATTGTTTAAAACTCCCCCAGAATGTCCCTGTCCAAATGTAGCGAGTGACCCAACCTACCCAACCTTTCTTCTAAAGGAATAATAAACGGCTTCAAAGAGTTCTCAGTGTCATTTATTAATTGCATTAAAATTAGCTCTTGTGGGTCAGCCCTGGTGAATTTTTCTTCTGTGTTGCTCCTCTTAAAATTGTATTCTTTCTTTCTACTTTCTGTTATTGTTGTGGTTCACCCCCCTACCCAACCCACTAAAATCTACTTGGGTTTTCCTTTTCGCCGACGGAGGCTTTTGCCCAACCATTTGTGGAAAATATAGCTTCCAGCCGTGCAGCTAACAGACACGCAAGACGGCGCAGTCAATACAGAGAGAGATCGGCTGTTGTGCTCACTCACTGTGGGAAAGGGGTGCGTGTATGTATGCTCCAGCAGCGCACAGATAAAGTCAAGAAGAAACCTCCCAGGTCAGTAGCTATCAAACGGGGGGAAAAATTTATTTGTTGCCCTTATAATAAGCGGTGGCTGTCAAAAGTGTGGGGAGAAAGAGGTTCTTTGATGCTTGCTCGGGTGGGGTGGGGGGGGCAAACGCCTCTTACCCCCTGCCGAGAGACACTGAGTTTGTCATATGGAATGCGGCTGAGTAAATTGAAGTGATTAAATTTCCCCCTTTATGAAATAAAAGTCTGGAGGAGAGGCGGGCGCTTGTCTCTGACTAATCCAGAAAGTCTGTCGGAGATTTTTGACAAGGGGCCACAGCCGCTGAGGGGCATGGGGTGAACCGGTGGCTGGGCCGGGAAGGACACGGTTAATTCCCTGACTCCACCCCAATAATTTGGGAGGTTTTACATTGGACCTGAAGGGTTTCCTAGCCATGGCAGAACTTCGGCTGGAGAGAGAGGCAAAGCAGCTGCCCCCCAGCTGTGGGTGAGCCTGCTGGTTTCCTAAGTGGCAAATTTCAATTTTTTTTCTTTTTTGGATGCAGGATCTGCCTGCGTGGCCTGTGAAACAGGTGAGGAGGGGGACCACCGCTTATAAGACCACCCCTGGCTGCTTCACCCATCCTTTTTGGGCACCATGGTCCTGCTGACAGCCTGAACACTCAGCCTCTCAGATGCCCGCTCCATGCCATCGGCCAGCTGGCGCACATGACCGACATCGGCCGAGGACCTCGCCATCTTCAGCGATGCTCTGAGTGGTTCTCCTCGCTTTCTTTCTGAACCGTCGTTTTTTCCATCACGGTGCCAGTGTCATCTTCATCTCCTTCGCTCCATCTGCCTTGGGCAGGAGGTCGGAAACTCTCGGCCCCTCGGATGCTCTGATTCTTCCTTCACCCCGATAGACGGCTGGCCAAATGCAGTGGACACTTCTCTTGCTGCTGTTATTCATAAACTCCATGGAAATGCTCACACAAGCCAGAAGGAAAAAACGAGGTATGGGGGGGCATGCACTGGTTTGCTTGGGTGTTCGCTTGCTGGATTGCTTTTTGCCTTGACAGCTTGTCAGATTTGCAAATGCATCTGAAGGGTTGGTTTTGAGGCCAACCTGAGCTGATGTTTTTCTTCTCCCTCCTCCTCATCTTGCATGATCTCTTTGCTACATTGAGGACATTCCATCTGTCTTACGTGATGGCTCATCATGCACCAGTCCAAACACCGTTTTACAAAGGCATCCGATTGAGATGCCCAGGCTGGCCATCTTTCTGTTTAAGGTCTTTGGCCATGCAGGAGAAAATTCAGGCTTTGCAGCCCAGTCATCATCTTTATCCCAACTCCGGACAAGCCTTAAATCCTCTTTGGTTCCTGATGTTTCCCACCTTGCCTCTACCATGCAGAGCTCTGAGTGCGATAAAATAGAACCTCTCTTCCCAAATCTGTCAAAGCAGAAAGGGGGCAAGTTGGGTCTCTGATGAGAAGGACAAACAGCCTTTTTTTTAAAAGGGGGAACTGAAAGTGGTTTGATAGAAGCATCGCTCCTCGTGATCCACACTGGTGATTATCTCATTCTTTCTTCCGAGTCTCACTTTTATCCCAATCCAAGAGGTTTGGGATCAAATCTTGAAAAATACAAGCATAGAGAGTGGGAATGGCATCTGGGATCCTAAACACAAATCTAAATCTTGCCCATGTGAAACTCTAGCTGGAAAAAAAATTCACAAAACTGATTCGGTCCTTGAAAGGTTGCTGGGGGGGGGGGTCGGGGGAGAGAACCACCTTGCCTGCCCCCCCACCTTACTCTACCACCTTAAAAACTACGTGGTATCCTTTGCAAATAGAACTTAAAAAAAAAACGAAGCTGCTTCTGTGGTTATGTAGGTGTGAAGGCATAGGACATTGTATGAGCGGAAGATGGGTATGGCAAGAGGGGAAGGAGACACAGCTATCAGAAAGGGGCAGAAAGAAAGTCAGCAAAGGCAGAAAGGTGATGGAAATACTCCTGTGTTGTTTTTTTAGTTTGGAGGATGACCAAAGGAGGGAGATCGCCAAGGGTTTATCCCACCCGTCTCCCCCTCCTTCCTTATATTCGTTGTTACTCTTGCAGAATGAAGTGGATTAGCAAACAATTCAGAGCAAAGAAAAAAGAGAATCCTTCTCCACGTAGGGCTCAATCGGGTTGGGGGAATCCAGTGCCAGATGAGGGTCATCAGCCCGGAGGGTGTTAGAAGATTTATGAAGGTGTTCCTGGGCCAGAACAGACGAGACCCACAGGCAAAAAGACATTAGCAGAGCTTGCAGATGTGGTTGTAGTCCAGAAAATAAACATTTTCAGACTGCATATTATCTCTGCAGAGACACATCTTGCTGTGCTTGTGCAAGGAAGCACAGTCCAGGTTCCTACTGATGCTCAGCCACTTGCTGTTGTTTTTATCTGTTGTTAAGTTGCCTCTGACTTATGGCGACCCTATGAATCAGCGCTCTCCAAAATATCCAGTCCTCAACAGCCCTGCTTAGCTCTTGCAAACACAAGCCTGTGGCTTCCTTTAGCGAGCCAGTCCATCTCCCATTGGGTCTTCCTCTTTTCCTGCTGCCTTCCTCCTTGCCCACCGTTGTTGCCTTGTCCAGAGAATCCTTCCTCTCATGAGGTGTCCCAAATAGGATAACCTTGGTTTCAAAATTTTGGCCTCCAGAGAGATAGTTCAGGCTTGATTTGCTCTAGGACCCCCTTGTTCATCTTTCTGGCAGTCCAGAGAGTATCCGCAAAGCTTCTCCTCCAGCACCGCATTTCAAATGGATCATTTCCCCCCCTCCCCCGTCAACCTTTTTCCAGCTGTTGAATGAAACAAAATGCAAAACACCTTTTTTTAATCCGCGAAACAGTGAAAGACTCTAGAGGAGAATCGCACACTCATTAGTGCTTAAGTCATTTCCATTTATTTATTTATTTATTTATTTATTTATTTATTTATTTACTTCATTACTTACTTACTTACTTACTTACTTACTTACTTACTTATTTATTTATTGCATTTATTGCATTTATATGCCACCCATCTAGACATAGTCTACTCTGGGCGGCTCACAACTTAGAAGATAAAAACAATTTAAAATATACACAGTTAAAACAAAGCGATATAAAATATAAATCGTAAGTTTACAATTTTAACAATTAATTTAAAGTGAACAGTTCCAAGATGGCATGAATCAAAAAAAAAAGAAATAAGAAGAGTCGCTTAATTGACTGAAGGGAAGGCCTGCTTGAATAGCCAAGTTTTCAACTGGCTTTTGAAAATGCCCAGCGAGGGTGCCAGCCGAATTTCGGTAGGGAGGGTGTTCCACAGCCAATGGCAAACCACAGTGTCTTGTCTGTTTTGGCCCCGAGAGGATGTCACAGACTTTTAGCCGTTGGGGAAGGGAATAGCCAAAAAGGAAAGGAAAGGACATGAAACCAAACAACAGTGATTTCTTTCGGTCTCTGCTGGCAGCTGCTATGGAGGCATCTGGTCCCAGATGTTCTACTGCCTGAAGGAGGAGAACATGAGGCCGTCACCACATCTTAGTGATCTCCGTCCGCCACTGCTCTCTGCCACCTGATGCCTTCATCTGAGGAGCTGGAGGCTGGCAGGAATGTCCAAAAGCAGTGGTTCCCAACCTTGGGTGACCCGCGTGTTCTTGGACTACAACTCCCAGAAATCCTGGCCAGTACAGCTAGTGGTGAAGGCTTCTGGGAATTGCAGCCCAAGAACACCTGGGTGACCCAAGGCTGGGAACCACTTAAGGTAAAGGTAAAAGTTTCCCTTGACATTTAGTCCAGTCGTGTCTAGGGGGTGGTGCTCATCCCCATTTCCAAGCCACAGAGCCAGCGTTTGTCCGTAGACAGTTTCCGTGGTCACGTGGCCAGCGCAAATAGACACGGAACGCCATTACCTTCCCACCGAGATGGTCCCTGGCATTTTTACATGCTTTTGAACGGCTAGGTTGGCAGGAGCTGGGACGAGCGACAGGAGCTCCCTCCGTCCCGTGGATTTGATCTTACGATGGCTGGTCTTCTGACCTTGCAGCCCAGAGGCTTCTGCGGTTTAACCCCCAGCGCCACCACGTCCCCCTAAGAGCACCCTTAGACATGCCCAGTTCCCATGAAACAAATGGGAAGCTGCTCCAAAAGAGGAAGGGGGACCACTCCTCCTTCTTCTGCTTTGCCGCCTGAGGCTCACCCGGACTGGTGGGAAGGGTGAGCCTCTTCTGGATGCCCAGGGCCGAAAAAAGGATGCAAATTGGCAGAGCGATCTTAAGCAAGCCTTAGCACAGGGGCTCCTAAACTTTACTGAATTATGCCCCCCTTTTTACAATAGCCAAGTAAGCTGTGACCTGCCTGCCATGTTTGCATGAAAAATGCATTTTGAAGCCAATCCCTTCCCAGAAAGTAGAGGCTTCTTTCTCCCTCAAAGGACCTGTATGACACACATACAGGCTAACTTTAACATCACTCCAAAAGGTCAAGGATGAAATTTAACAAGGGCGACCTGTGACCCCCCCCCCCGAAACACCCCCAGATTGGGAAATACTGCCTTAGGAGAACATTTGCCTTAAATAACATTTTTCTATTGGGTTCCTACCTAGAAGTCTTGGAGAGTTCACTTCTTAGTGAGGTAATTCTGTAGTACATGATAAATACAGCATACGGACTATCGGGGAGAGGCGGCGCAAATGGTTCGGGGTAAATATTTCCGTCTCTGTGAACAGAAAGATCAGGCTTTGTTCTCGTCCTTTGCCGGGCTGATGGGCTGAAGACATCTGTATTTTATACGTATTCACTGGCAGAGAGTGTTTGAGAACCCATAAAAGGATGGTAGAGCTGGAAGGGATCTCAAAAGTCATCAAATCCACCCCTGATCAATGTAGGAAACCTGCTACTACAGTTGGCTATCCAGCCGCAGTTAGAAAATTGCTATCAATGGAGGATCCATTCCCTTCTCTCTGAACTACAACTGAACGGCGCATACCCTCAAGAGGTCCTTCGCAAAATCCCCTTTTCTTGCCATTTGATTCTTTCCGGGGTGTGTGTGTGTGTCTTGTGCCATGATTTGCTCCATCACCCACCCTCTGGGACAGCCCTCCGAACATTTGTGGACATCACGGGACCTTTGATTCAGCTTCTTTTCCAGGCTGGTCCAACTCAGCTTCCTCTCCCCCTTTCCATCATTATCTGCAGTCGGGAGACCCCACTCCTCATTTTTCTCATCCTCTTCTTCTTTCACTGCAACAGCCAAGGCAGCGAATGAGGTGGTGAGGATTTTGTATCCTGAGACAATTTGTGGGGAGGAAGCAGATGCAAAGTACTTGCCGAAGATTAGCAGCAGATGTGATTACCTTTGAGATGGGGAGCGAGGAGTAAACCCAGAGACGCTCGTTGGATTTGGTTGGGAGGAACTGTTCTTTAAACTTTCCAGAATAGCAGAACACCAGATTTGTAGATAAAGCCTAAATTCCAAACTGAATTGTCCTGATGCTCACCAATTTGTATGACGGCTGGGTCCAAGCGGAACCGTCAGATTCATTTGCTGGGTGATGTAACGTGAATTTCCACCTTGATTTGTGTTTGGAGTGCAAATCAAATTGGATGGGACACAAATCACATTAGCCTCCACCTACCTACCTTCCTTCCTTCCTTCCTTCCTTCCTTCCTTCCTTCCTTCCTTCCTTCCTTCCTTCCTTCCTTCCTTCCTTCCTTCCTTCCTTCCTTCCTTCCTTCCTTCCTTCCTTCCTTCCTTTTTACATTTTAAGTGAGTGGGAAATCTACAAACTGACTCAAATCCAGGGCATGAATCAAATGAGATGAGTTGCAATACCAAGAGTGCCATCACAGGTGTCAAAAGAACCTCAGTTCTGTCTATTCTGCTATTATTTAAATCGTTTTATAAATTTCCATTCACATAGCACATGGGTAACATTGATTCATTGAGCATCGATTCCACCTTGTTGACGTGGTCTTTTAAAAATCATCCAGCCCCTGGATCACTTCAGTCCCTATCATTTTGTTGCCTGTGAACATTGCTGTTAATTTATTTACTTGACAATGGGTCAGTTGTTGTTGTTTTTTTCCATCGTGGCCACTGCATGGCGGCCACTTGTACCAGTTTTCCCCCTTATTTTTTAAAGAAACGCATAGCGATAAATTCCTTACTTTTTCTTTTACATTTTTTCTCCACAACAGTTTACTGACGTTATCACTTAGCTGTTGCCTTCCCTGTTGTACACCTCGTCCCCACTTTTTGTGTGGCTTAGAGTTACTTTTCCCCCTAGCATTTCAACAAGAATTCAAGTCCTTTTTTAATGCTGCCCTAAATTTATCTACTGACATATCCCACCACCTGGTGCATCAACTAACAACTGGAAGTGACAGGAAAATGACATGCATATGCCGCTTTACTGATATGTGCTTAGGATTTTTAAAAAAAGATAATTTTAGGGTAATGGGGACCCAGAAACAGGACAGAAAATGAATCAATTTATATGAGATGGCACGTATAGCATACAGAACAGATATAAATAGCAAGATTTATATCTGTTATATAAAATATAAAATAAATAAATAAAATAAACGTGCTGATTGAATTAATGGCCTTTTGAACGGGACCTGTGGTATATAGACCACATGATTATGCATACAAATCTATCAAAATGAAGCGAGAGGGGAGACGGCTGGAGCGCAGGTGGAGGAAATCCCGCTGGGAGTCCGACCGAACACGACTTAGAGCCCATTATCGGGCCTATTTCGTGGCAATACGGCTGGTGAAACGGCAATATTTCTCCAGCCGTGTTGCTTCCTCAGAATGTCGTCCAGCCGAGCTGTTTTGGGTGGTCCAGGATCTTCTTCAACCGGGAAATCCGGTGGGGGTCCTGGACTGCTCATCAGCTCGCTGTGATGAGTTTGCCATTCATTTTGAGGGGGAAATCGCTCAGATTCGCAGTGGATTGGACTCTACTGTTACTGCAAAATCAGAGGATGTGTCCAGTGTGCCGTGCTTAGGTCAGGTATTAATGGATGAGTTTCAATTGTTGAGACCTGAGGATGTGGACAGGGTGCTTGGATCTGTCCGTTCTACCACCACTCCGCTCGACCCTTGCCCATCTTGGCTCATTGGAAGATCAGCCAGGGGGGTTCGCACCTGGGTCTAGGAGGCCGTGAATGCCTCTTTGAGAGAGGGAGTGGTCCCTACCACCTTGAAAGAGGTGGTAATTCGACCACTCCTTAAAAAGCCTAACCTGGACCCAAGGCTGGTGGTTAACTACCGACCAGTAGCGAACCTCCCTTATTTGGGCAAAGTGTTAGAGTGGGTTGTGGCCGGGCAACTCCCGGCGCTGCTGGATGAAACGGATTTTCTGGATCCATTTCAGTCGGGTTTCAGGCCGGGTTTTGGTACAGAGACTGCCTTGGTCGCCCTGTACGATGACCTTTGCCGGGAGAGAGACAGGGGGAGTGTGACCCTGTTGATACTCCTGGACCTCTCAGTGGCTTTCGACACCATCGACCATGGTGTCCTTCTGGATAGGCTGGCTGGGTTGGGAGTTGGGGGCACCGCTTTACGGTGGTTCTGCTCCTTCCGGCTGACCGTGTCCAGAGGGTGGTGCTGGGGGACAGTTGCTCTGCCCCATGGCATTCATGTCATGGGGTTCCTCAGGGCTCAATACTGTCCCCCATGCTGTTTAACATCTACATGAAACCGCTGGGAAAGGTCATCAGGAGGTTTGGGCTGAGGAGTCAGCAGTATGCTGACGACACTCAGCTCTACCTCTCGTTTTCCACCAATCCAGGTGAGGCGGTTTCTGTGCTGAACTCGTGTCTGGACCTGATAATGGACTGGATGAGGGTTAATAAATTGAAACTCAATCCAGACAAGACAAAAGTGCTGTTAGTGGGTGCTTCGCCGGACAGGTTGGAGGGCCATTTCCCTGCCCTGAATGGGGTTACACTCCCCCTAAGGGACAGGGTCCGCAGCCTGGGGGTGCTCCTGGACCCCAGTCTAACTCTGGAAGCCGAGGTGGACTCGATGGCCAGGGGCGCCTTCCTCCAGCTGCGGAAATTATACCAGCTATGGTCCTACCTGGATGAGTGGAGTCTCATGACAGTTAGACACGCACTGGTAACATCTCGTATAGATTACTGCAATGCGCTCTACGTGGGGCTGCCTTTGAAGATGGTCCGGCAACTGCAACTGGTCCTGAATTGAGCTGCGTGGCTGGTGAGTGGTGGGGCCGCTAGAGATCACATCAAGCCAATTCTGTTTAAGTTACATTGGCTACCAGTTGCTGCCCGGGCCCAATTCAAAGTGCTTGTTCTGATGTATAAAGCTCTAAACAGCTTGGGCCCTGGATACCCGAAGGATCGCTTCCTTCCATATGAACCTACCTGGTAGTTAAGATCTAGCCAGGGGGCCCTTTTGAAAGAGCCGTCGATCAAGGAGGTAAGAGGGACGGCTTGTAGACAAAGGGCCTCTTCGGCAGCTGCCCCCAGACTATGGAACGCCCTCCCAACTGAGATTCGTCTGGCGCCGATGCTGATGACATTTTGGTGCCAGGTCAAAACCTTCCTGTTCCAGAAGGCTTTTAATTGAAATAACATCAACTGTGGGTCCTGATGGCAATTTTTAGAGTATATATTTTAATTGATGTAAGCCGCCCAGAGACCTTTGTGTAGTATGGGCAGCATATAAGATAGATAGATAGATAGATAGATAGATAGATAGATAGATAGATAGATAGATAGATAGATAGATAGATAGATAGATAGATAGATAGATAGATAGATAGATAGATAGATAGATAGATAGATAGATAGATAGATAGATAGATAGATAGATAGATGAGCCTGCTGCTACCCTGGCTGTACGTTTGCACAACTGGCTTTTCAGGAGGGAGAAAGAGAGAGACAGAGAGAGAAAGAGAGGGCTGGGGGGGGGACAGAAAGAGAGCAGGAAACCAAAAATGACATGTGGCTGGAAGTTTGGGAAGATTATTTCAAAGCTTGTATGGTGATCTGGAAGGAGCTGGGGGAAGGTGGGCGGAGGGAGAGAGAACAGGCCGCTCACCTGAAATAGCAGGATAAGTTTCATGCATCCCTAAAATCGTCCCCTTGGAGATTTGCCACTCATGTTTCAACGAGTGACGGGCTCCTGGTTCTGCTGCCCGTTTCTGATCCTGGTCTTGCCAGTCCTTTTCCCCTTTCCTGCTGCAACAAAGCAGGACATCAGCAGAAAAGGCAAGGTGGGTGGAAAGGCTAGGTGAAAGGGGTGTCCGCTTTACCTGTAGATCAGGTGCAGGGCTATAAATCCTTGCTTGTCTTCTCCTCTCAGGTGAGGAGGAGGGATCACCATTTACCCCCCACCCTCCTGTCCCTGTGAGAGGATGAAGTCATTCTGTTGCTCTTAATAGGATGGGTTTTTTGGTGCCGTTTTTAAGAATTTAGTCGAATTTCCAGCTTCTGAAGTCCTGGATGGATTCTTCGTGCCTTTTCTAAACCCATCAGATACCTCCTCCTGCACTTACTCTCTTTTTCTCTCTCTGTTCACTTTGCTTTCTCTTGCTACTTAAAAGAGACGGAGATTCCATTTAGTGCAGACTTCCCAGAGGCATTTTGAGCAAAAACAAACAAACAAACAAAATTAAAGGTGATTGTGTGTGTGGGGGGGGAGCACTTCTTGTCTTGCTCTTGTGCTGGAGCCAAAAGAATTTTGTGGGGCCTGAAAATTATTCCTCTCGGTGTCTTGTGATTCTAAGCAAAACCGAAAGAAAAGCTATTTAGCTGTTTTCACAAGCCTTTTATGGCCTTACCCGAGAGTAATCTCACTGGAGTGACTGGCCTTTTTTTTTTGGCACGTCTCAACTTGCCATTTTTGCCACCTAATATTATTGTATTTCATTGGTGACGATTCTTTACTATTCTTTATTAGTCATTTTATTGTGAGATATTATGTTCCTTGCTTGCTGTCTATGTGATATATTTTTTTAAATGAGCCTGTTGTGTACTTTGTGTTATGGCGATTGGTTTCCCACCCAGAGTAGTGGCTCTACCGCTCGTTGGGGTGGGATTAAAAAAAATAAAAATAAATAAGTGACACTGAATAAATAAATAAGAAAAGTAAAGAAGACCCCCCCCCAAAAAAAAGGCCACATCATGGCACTTTCACAGCTGCCATGTTTTCATGTGACCTTTCGTGGATCAAGGCCACTTCCTCAGACATCTTCTTGATGGTAAGGAGCACCTGAAATGGACACGAACAAAGAATTTAATGAATACAGTGGACCCTCGACTTACAGACGGCTCGACTTACAGACTTTTCGAGTTACAGACTTCTCTGGCCGCAAAATTTAGATTCGACTTGCAGCCGGAGAATCGACTTACAGACCAGAAAAAAACCAAAATGGAACAAAAATAGAATAAAAACTGCCAGTTATGGAATTAATCGGTTTTCAATGCATTATAGGTCAATGGAGATTCGACCTACAGACTTTTCGACTTGCAGCCACCGTTCCAATAAGGATTAATTCTGTAAGTAGAGGGTCCACTATAATGTTTCCATCCTTATTCAGGAGCTGGTTTAAAGATCACAAGGGAATCCTTGGTCAGCTGGGCATCAGATGCCCACAGGGAATCTAGGATCAATAAATACAATCAATCAATCAATCAATCAATCAATCAATCAATCAGATCATAACACGCCGCCTCGAACTGAGCCAGACCCTTGTTTGATCTAGTGCAGCGTGGTCAACACGAACCAGCAGCCCCGGCTTGACTGGGTATCGGACAGAAACCACGACCAAGCCCAGCTGGAGATGCCGAGGGTTGCATTTTGGGGCAAGCGTTCTATCGCTAAGTTCCGACCCATCACATCCATACCCCCGTTTAGGGAAATCTGGCATCTTAGAGGCTGGGTGTCTCGTTCCATGTCTTCCTTTGATTTCTATCCTGTCCTTCCCTTTTCTTGCAAGCAAGGAGGTTTCTATTCAGAAGGTGAATAAAAACAGATGTGGTTTAAAAACACAATTTGTTAGAAGATGAAGACCCAATTAAACTTAGTCATCGTATTAAAAAATATTAAAACCAGGGTGGAATTAAAATCATTTAGGAGGCTTAAACACACAAACAGGCATAAAACCCCGGCGGAAAGAGGGGAAAGAGGCAATAATAAAAATAATAAATGTGTGCCATCAAGTTCATTCTGATTTATAGTGACCCCGAGAACACTCAGAAGTGGTTTCGCATTTCCTTCTTCTAGGGGTGCCCCGGGATGGTGTAGCTGGCCCAAGGCCACCCAGGCTGGCTCTTCTCTCTGGAGATGCACAGTGGGGAATCGAACTCCCGGCCTCTGGCTCCACTTAACTATCCAGACAGCAAAAGATCCATGGCACCCCCTTAAAGAGCCTTTCTTCAGAAACCAGCCAGCAGCCAAAGGCAAGGCTAACTAGAAAAGTCTTCATCCACCAGCAAAAGGGGAGGAGGACGATCAGCCTAGCTCCCCAAGGAAGGAATCCCGCAGCCACTGGGGAGGTACTCGGCTGACCTAAAGTTAGCCTGCAGTCTTCCATCCACCTCCCTGGGTGTAAGACAAGAAGGGCTGTCTTTGATCCGACCAAGCTTGTCTCTCGTCTCATGTTTTGTTTCCCACAAAAGCCAGTCTGGGCCTCTGGAAGCCCGCCAGAAAGATGAGGGTGGAATTTTATGGTCTTGGTGCTTCCCTTGAGCCGGTACACAGGGGGACGCGGGATCTTGTCCTGGTGGAAGTAGATCCCTCAGCTGTGGTATAAATCCTGTTTGACCAGGAGTTTTCCAAGAGGTGCTGAAGTCTTTTTCTGCATAGATAGTCAAGACAAGACAAAACAAAACACCAAGCAGAGCAAAAACAAAACAATGTGTTGCCAAAAAATAATAATAAAAGATAAAAATTTGGTGCCATCTCAGAGGCTTGCAATTCAGGGGTAATTCGCCAGGAGAAAAATACTCCAGCACAAGTCCGTTATAAGTCAGTCACTGAAGGCTTTGTTCTCTCTTTTTCTGAAGTGTGTCATCATCCACAAAAGCTTTGCTGTTCTTGTTGTTTAGTCGTTAAGTTGTGTCCGACTCTTCGTGACCCCATGGACCAGAGCAGGCCAGGCCCCTCCTGTCTTCCACTGCCTCCCGGAGTTGGGTCAAAGTCATGTTGGTCACTTCAATGACACTGTCCATCCATCTTGTCCTCCGTCATCCCCTTCTCCTCTTGCCTTCACACTTTCCAACTCTCACTTCCATACATCGCTACTGGAAAAACCATAGCTTTGACGATGCGGACCTTTGTCGGCAGGGTGATGTCTCTGCTTTTCAAGATGCTGCACAAAAGCTCACTTGAAATAAATGTTTGTCTTGAAGGCAACCCATGACTAGGAACCTGCGATAAAAGATTTCTCATGATTTTTTTCCAGTCCCAACATTGGGGAAAGTTACTCTTTGATGCTCAAAATCTTCTCGTCAGCAAGGGTGTGGGATTGGAGGGCCAGGGCATTGCTGTTCTAAAAAAAAGTTACTTTTCCAAGTTCTATTGAGTTCCTTTTTAAAGCTGTTCAAATGGACGACCATCAGTATATTTTGGGGCTATGCTTTGCACTGTTTAGCCACACACCAGCTGAGGAATCGATCACTGTTTGTTTCCCACTGAATTTTGAGTAGCCTTCAGAGCTTGGTAAAATTACTGTTGCGGACTACCGTTCCCAGAATTCCCAAGGCAACGACACTCGGTACTAGCGAAGTCCATGGCTGCTTTATTCGTTGCTTCTGTCTTTGTGTTTATGAACCTTCCCGACATTCTTCTTTCTCTCACTTTGCTCGGATCTGTCAGGTGTGGCTGACTTTAGAGGCAGGTTCCTGAGAGCAAATTTGTCTCGAAAGGAACCTCCATAAACCAAAGAGCCACAGGGTTAAACGTGCACAGGAATCTACCATTGGTATTTTTATTATGAGTTTTGGGGGCAGTCTTGCAGCGATGTGCCACTTATAAACTTGCCAGAATAAAAGAAGAAAAGGAGAAAGGTGGATGGAATTTTCGGTACATCTTTCTGTCCCATGGGCCTAGCCACCTGCGCTTGTTTTCCCATGTGCCAGCTCCAGTTGTTGTTGTTTAGTCGTTAAGTCATGTCCGACTCTTCCTGACCCCACAGACCAGAGCATGCCAGGCCCTCCTGTCTTCCACTGCCTCCTGGAGTTGGGTGAAATTCATGTTGGTCGCTTCAATGACACTGTCCATCCATCTTGTCCTCTGTCATCCCCTTCGCCTCTTACCCTCACCCTTTCCCAATATCGGCTCCAGAGCTTAGAATAATTACTTTTCTGGATGCCACCCTCAGACTCCTGCTTTATCAGTGAGCTGGGGGATTCTGGGTTTTGTAGTTAGAACTTATCCAACCTCCAGATGGTTCTGCTACACCAAAAAAATGATGTGAGCTGGGGAGCAACATAGGTACTGAGCAGTTTCTAGTACAGTAGATCGAGATGAAGGGGCATGGGGAGCGATGCACAGATGATTGGGAGAATTATTCAGCTCTTCTGCCAAATGCCATTTGCAGTGATGTGGGGGAGAGTTATGCACAGCACGATTTGCACCCAGGTAGCCTTGAAGACTTTAAAAAAGCAGAGATCTCACCTTGCCGACAAAGGTCCACATAGCCAAAGCTATGGTTTTGGTGGCAAGAATACACAGAGGAATTATATCAGAAAGATTTGGATATCCCGGACAACCCAGACGATGTAGTTGCTGACCTTGAGCCAGACATCCTGGAGAGCGAAATCAAGTGGGCCTTAGAAAGCCTGGCTAACAACAAGGCCAGTGGAGGTGATGGCATTCCAGTTGAACTATTTAAAATCTTGAAAGATGATGCTGTTAAGGTGCTACATTCAATATGCCAGCAAGTTTGGAAAACTCAACAATGGCCAGAGGATTGGAAAAGATCAGTCTACATCCCAGTCCCAAAGAAAGGCAGTGCCAAAGAATGCTCCAACTACCGTACAATTGCACTCATTTCACACGCTAGCAAGGTTATGCTCAAAATCCTACAAGGTAGGCTTCAGCAGTATGTGGACCGAGAACTCCCAGAAGTACAAGCTGGATTCCGAAGAGGCAGAGGAACTCGAGACCAAATTGCTAACTTGCGCTGGATTATGGAGAAAGCCAGAGAGTTCCAGAAAAATATCTACTTCTGCTTCATTGACTATGCGAAAGCCTTTGACTGTGTGGACCACAGCAAACTATGGCAAGTTCTTAAAGAAATGGGAGTGCCTGACCACCTTATCCATCTCCTGAGAAACCTATATGTGGGACAGGAAGCAACAGTTAGAACTGGTCATGGAACAACTGAGTGGTTCAAAATTGGGAAAGGAGTACGGCAAGGCTGTATATTGTCCCCCAGCCTATTTAACTTATATGCAGAATACATCATGCGGAAGGCTGGACTGGAAGAAACCCAAGCCGGAATTAAGATTGCCGGAAGAAATATCAACAACCTCCGATATGCCGATGATACCACTCTGATGGCAGAAAGTGAGGAGGAATTAAAGAACCTTGTAATGAGAGTGAAAGAGGAGAGTGCAAAAAACGGTCTGAAACTCAACATCAAAAAAACTAAGATCATGGCCACTGGTCCCATCACCTCCTGGGAAATAGAAGGGGAAGATATGGAGGCAGTGTCAAATTTTATCTTCCTGGGCTCCATGATCACTGCAGATGGAGACAGCAGCCCTGAAATTAAAAGGCGCCTTCTTCTTGGGAGGAAAGCGATGACAAATCTTGACAGCATCTTGAAAAGCAGAGACATCACCTTGCCAACAAAAGTCCAAATAGTCAAAGCTATGGTTTTTCCTGTCATGATGTATGGAAGTGAGAGCTGGACCATAAAGAAAGCAGACCGCCGAAGAATTGATGCCTTTGAATTGTGGTGCTGGAGGAGGCTCTTGAGAATCCCCTGGACTGCAAGGAGAACAAACCTATCAGTTCTAAAGGAAATCAACCCTGAATGCTCACTTGAAGGACAGATCCTGAAGCTGAGGCTCCAGTACTTTGGCCATCTCATGAGAAGAAAAGAGTCCTTGGAAAAAACCTTGATGTTAGGAAGGTGTGATGGCAAGAGGAGAAGGGGACGACCGAGGATGAGATGGCTGGACAGTGTCTGCGAAGCAACCAACATGAACCTGACACAACTCCGGGAGGCAGTAGAAGACAGGAGGGCCTGGCGTGCTCTGGTCCATGGGGTCACGAAGAGTCGGACACGACTAAACGACTAAACACACATGGTTTTTCCAGTAGCGATGTATGGAAGTGAGAGCTGAACCATAAAGAAGGCTGACCACCGAAGAATGGATGCTTTTGAATTGTGGTGCTGGAGGAGACTCTTGAGAGTCCCCTGGACTGCAAGGAGAACAAACCTATCCATTCTGAAGGAAATCAACCCTGAGTGCTCATTGGAAGGACAGATCCTGAAGCTGAGGCTCCAATCCTTTGGCCATCTCATGAGAAGAGAAGACTCCATGGAAAAGACCCTGATGTTGGGAAAGTGTGAAGGCAAGAGGAGAAGGGGGCGACAGAGGATGAGATGGATGGACAGGGTCACTGAAGTGACCAACATGAATTTGACCCAACTCTGGGAGGCCATGGAAGACAGGAGGGCCTGGCGTGCTCTGGTCTATGGGGTCATGAAGAGTCGGACGTGACTTAATGACTAAACAACAACAAGCCTTGAAGACCGGGTTCCTTTCCTCTATGTCTTTTCCCTAGCCTGAGAGATTGAATTTTTGTGTTTCAAATACTGGCTGTGTGGCAGCGTCAACATCTAGGGCCACGCACACATTTCTTTCCTAAGGTGTCATTTTGGAGCATAAAATGTTAAGTTTTTGACTACAAATCCCAGAATCTCTTAGTCAGCCATTTTAGTGACCGAGTATTGTGTGTCCAAAAATATGTAACTTTCTGAGCCGTGGTGGAGATCCTTTTTGAGGAACTGGGGTGCGTCATGGCTGTCATACCTCTGAGTGGGTAGAAGAGGCCCAAATGGAAGGTTTTGAAGGAGAGCAGCGACAGCTCCAGGACCAAATCCTTGAGGCAGAGCTCCGTTTTCTTGACTTCCTGCTGCTCTCTTGTCAGGATAAAAGATTGGATAGGCAGACCATTGAAGGCCATGGGGTCAGAAGTTTGTCATTTCTGGCCAGCTGTGGCCACAAACCAAACACATCCACTGTCAAGAACAGACATGTGAGGTTACGAAACTGAATCTTCCCCTTGTCTCTCAGGCCATTTCCAGTACTTGGAATAAGGAAAGGTGAAGGAACAGCATTCGCCAGGCCTGGTGGGTGGATGAGTCTTTCCTTTTGCAAGACATTGCTCAGATGAGAAGCTTCTGGGTCGACGCTCACAATGTCCAGCACTTATTCCCTCCGTTAAAGGCTCGATATTATAGGAGCTCAACAGTTCTGTATGAGCAGTTGGACTCTTTCTGAGTGTAGACAGCAGCTGTCCATTGAGCTGAAATCAAATGGATGATGTCAATTTGAGGAAAGTAGACCATTGGTTGATGCAAGGTAATGCATATTTGACCCAACTCTGGGAGGCAGTGGAAGACAGGAGGACCTGGCATGCTCTGGTTCATGGGGTCATGGAGACAACAATGCATATGGAGAGAGTCTCATTCTTTCTGGCTTGTTTTCATTGAGAAACCTCTTCGGTCTTGATCGAATAGGCCATGCTCATTTCAAACATGTCCATGGTCCTCTAAAGGAAATCTCTTCCATTGCATTTAGATTTTTGCAAACGTTTTCAGCTTCTAATCGAGAAAGAAGCTGAAGCTTGATTCTCGAGTTTGTCCCTTCGGCCACATTCAAAATTGCAAACTTGGCAACCTTTTTGCCAATTTTAGCGTATTCTGATCCAAAAGGGGCCTAGAATAGGGTGGATAGAAATCAATGGTTTCTGAAAAAAAAAATCTTGAATGAAATCACAATTGAAACCATGACTGGAATTTTTTTTTTTAAAAAAAAAATCATTTCAAAAAATTAAATACATTTGTAAAATAATTTTTTTAAATTCTAAATTGTGATTTAAATCGATTGGATTTAGAACAAATCCACCCTGCCTATAACTTTCCATTTCTTGGAAAGAGAGAGCAGCTGTTATGGTCACTATTTCAGAGTTAACAACACACTGTACTTGTACAAAGGCCAAGCACGACACCTCCGGCTGATGACTTTCAAGAAGTAGGAATGTCTGACGCAGACCGGATCCTGCTTCAATATGCCAGGGCAGGAATGTCCGAGATGAAGCAAGAGTTTTTCATGTTCACCCAAACCCCAAATGTTTTTATTGTTTTGATGTACAGATACAGTATCCTGTAGGGGTGTACACCGTGTGTGTGAATTATATTAGTATGCTACTGTCCCATTTTGCTCTCCTCTGGAAAAAAACACATCCTGCAGACACCTTCTCACTTAAAGACGTAAACCAGATTTATTTGATGACAGCTGAGAAAGTGGAACCCTTTTTCTCCTCACCTGCAAGGCAGTGAGATCATTTTGAGCAAGCTCAGGGAGAATTTGTCCATTTGCAAGGCTGGTTTTTAGCTTATTTCTCTCGGCATGCTAAATTGAAACTACTCCCTTGTTGCATGAGAAAGAAGAAGCAAAGGATAATTGGGGGTGGGTGGGACTGGAAACCAAGCCCAATAAGGAGGAAAGACTGAAAGAACTGGGCATGTTTAGCCTTGAGAAAAGGTCACTGAGGGGAGATAGAAGAGCATTTTTCAATACCTGAAAGGCTGTCATGTAGAGGAGGGGCAGGATCTGTTCTCTATCATCTCAGAGTGCAGGACACGTAATAACGGCCTCAAGCTACAGGAAGCTGATAACAGGAAAAACTTCTTAACTGTTAGAGCAGTACAACGATGAAACCCATGACTTTGGAAGATGGTAAGCGCTGGAGTGCTGGAGGCATTCGAGAGAAAATGGGAAAACCCTCTTGTCTAATCTGCTTTGATTTGGATTCCTGCCTTGAGCAGAGGGGGTTGGACTCGAGGGCTTTATAGGTCCCTTCCAACTCCATCATTCTAGGATCCTATGAAACAGGGGAAGATAGTGAGATATTTTGTGCAAAATGTGCAAAGAAAGCACTAAAGCAGGGAGCAAGAGGACATTTGCTGGGTGCCTTTCATTCTCAGAGGCACTGAGAAATCTTCGACCGGCTGCCTCAGCATGGTCAGAAACACGATTTCTTCACATCCCTATGAGATACAAATGTTTTGCCAAAAAGGCTGTGAACTTAATAGCTGGCAGAGGGTTTAGTGGTAATCCAGCAGTTATCGGCCATTGCTTTTCTGCAATTAGCTGGAAGCAAGGGGTGTGTGTGGAAAGGCAGATGTTCTGCATAGAAATCGGTAGAACTGCTCTTTCCAGCCATGCCTTCTAGCCATGCCGGCCTCCACGGCTAGATTCCTTCCGTAGCACATAGTCAGAGGCTACCGTTTGTCAACAAACATCCTTTGAAAGGATGGAACAAATTCTTACACTACATTTTACTTTACTTAACTTTATCGCAGTCCTGCTTTCCTCTCTGCAGGAGCTCAGACAGTTCACAACAAAGTTTTTTTTTTAAAAGACATTGTTTTCTGAAGACAATAAATCACACATTTTTTTAAAAAAACACTATTAAATGAACTTCTCACATTAAAAGAACAAGAACTTCCAGTCCTCAGTGGAAAAGGATGTCTCAGCACAGAGAAAGAATCCATTGTCAACAACGATGAGATTTGTTTTGTTCTGAAACAAGAGCAACGTTTCATCAGTTGCAGCTTTAGGAAATACAGGCCAAGAAAATGTTTTGAATTTGCCACAGAAAAACTCTTGAATGCAAAAAAAAAAAAACAAAAAACCAAACAACCAAAAAAAGGCAGCAAACCTCTTATTCACTCAACAAAGAGAAAACTTTTGATTTATTATTTTTTGCTATCACCTGCAAGAACCAATTAAGTCAAGATTTACATCCATATCCCCTACACTTTACTTGAAAGCTTTCCTCGGGGTTCCTATGTTCTGCAGACAGAGGCAGAATTGTAGCTTCTTTAAAGAAGACGTTATGAGAATTTTGAATTTCTGGTAAAATTCCTTGTGCGACACCACAGAAGTACAGGAATCCAAGAGGAGAATAGCTAAATGTTCCCAAAGAAGTCCACACCTTTCTCTGGCATTCAAGGTCTCTCTATCTCACTCTGGGACGTTTGTAGGGGAATGAATAAAACATTTCTTCATTTGCAATTAGAAATAGATCGACAGGAAACAGACAAATAATGCTTTCAACAGACTCAAGAGAGGGAAAGGAACACTCAGCAGAGAGGCGGGACTCTCTTTGAATTCAGAGGCAGGAAGAAATGATTGGTTAGTGAGGGCTAGATTGACAGTTCCCCCCAGGTCAGAAAGGTCATTCAAACCACAAGCAGCCGAGTAGACATGGTCTAGAGGGGCGGGGTATAAATTAAATGAATAAATAAATAAAATAAAGCAGCCTGTGAGGTTGTAAAAAAAACTTCAACAGAGACTAATGAGAATAACACGGAGTGATCTGTGATCTGAGATCTTGGTTTATTCTGAAAGCATTTGAGATATTGGTTTCTTCTGAAAACGTAATTTAAATAAACCATGGTTTCCTGGGCTTGGAATTGTTTTTGGTTTAAAACTCTCGAGCCTCCTTCTCTAAAAAAAAGAGATGAATAATAATAATAATAATAATAATAATAATAATAATAATAATAATAATAATAATAATAATAATAATAATAATAATAATAATAATAATAATAATATATGTTATGTTAGGCATCCTTCAGTCTCGAAAGACTATGGTAGTGTGCTCTGTATGGAGGGCTTGGAACAGCGCCTAGTGTGGCTGAGAAGGCCAATTCGAGAGTGACAGTCCCTTCCACACTGAAGACAAATCCAGTTTGTCCCCTGTCCGGCTCCCTGGTTTTGCTGCTTTTGTGACTTCCTCTTTGCCTCGGCCTGCTGGGCAAGGGTCTCTTCAAATTGGGAGAGGCCGTGATGCAATGCCTGCCTCCAGGCTGAACGCTCAGATGTCAGGGTTTCCCATCTGTTGAGGTCTATTCCTAAGGCCTTCAGATCTCGCTTGCAGATGTCCTTGTATCGCAGTTGTGGTCTCCCTCTGGGGCGCTTTCCCTGCACTAATTCTCCATAGAGGAGATCCTTTGGAATCCGACCATCAGCCATTCTCACGATGTGCCCAAGCCAACGTAGACGTTGCTGTTTCAGTAATGTATTCATGCTGAAAATTCCAGCTCGTTCTAGGACTGCTCTGTTTGGAACTTTGTCCTGCCAGGTGATGCCAAAAATCCGTCGGAGGCAACGCATATGGAAGGTGTTCAGCTTCCTCTCCTGCCGTGCACAAAGGGTCCAGGACTCACTGCAGTACAGGAGTGTGCTTAGAACACAGGCTCTATAAACCTGGATCTTTGTATGTGTCGTCAGCTTCTTATTGAGCCATACTCTCTTTGTGAGTCTAGAGAACATGGTGGCTGCTTTGCCAATGCGTTTATCCAGCTCGACATCTAGAGAGAGGGTGTCAGAGATGGTTGAGCCGAGGTACACAAAGTCATGAACAACCTCCAATTCTTGTGTGGAGATGGTAATAGAGGGAGGTGAGTCCACGCCCTGGCCCATGACTTGTGTTTTCTTCAGGCTGATTGTTAGTCCAAAGTCTTGGCAGGCCTTGCTGAAATGATTCATGAGTTGTTGGAGGTCTTCAGCAGAGTGGGCAACAATGGCTGCATCATCTGCGAAGAGGAAGTCCCGCATGCATTTCAGTTGGACTTTGGTCTTCGCTCTCAATCTAGAGAGATTAAAGAGCTTTCCGTCTGATCTAGTCCGGAGATAGACGCCCTCGGTTGCAGCTCCAAAGGCATGCTTCAGCATGACAGCAAAAAAGATCCCAAAAAGTGTTGGTGCGAGGACACAGCCCTGTTTCACTCCACTTTGGATGTCAAAAGGGTCTGATGTTGAGCCGTCAAAAACTACAGTGCCTTTCATTCCCTCATGGAAAGATCTGATGATGTTAAGGAGACGAGGCGGACATCCAATCTTGGGAAGTATTTTAAAAAGGCCATCCCTGCTAACCAGATCAAATGCTTTTGTAAGGTCTATGAAGGCCACTAAGAGTGGCTGTTGTTGTTCCCTACATTTCTCCTGCAGCTGTCTGAGGGAGAATACCATGTCAGTGGTGGATCTATTAGCTCGAAATCCACACTGTGATTCTGGATAGACTCTATCTGCAAGCACCTGGAGCCTCTTCAGCACAACACGGGCAAGCAGCTTCCCTACCACACTAAGAAGAGAGATGCCACGGTAGTTATTGCAGTCACCCCTGTCTCCTTTGTTCTTGTACAATGTGACAATGTTTGCATCCTTCATGTCCTGTGGTACTCCACCTTCCCTCCAACAGAGACAAAAGACTTCATGCAGTTCGGTGGTGATGATCTCCCTACAGCATTTCAGCACTTCAGCGGGGATGTTATCCTTTCCAGGTGCCTTGCCGGAGGCGAGGGAGTCCAAGGCCGCTTTTATTTCTGCTAGGGTTGGTTCGCTGTCCAGCTCTTCCAAGACAGGCAGGCACTCAATATTATTTAATGCTTCTTCGGTTACTACATTCTCTCTGGAATATAGCTCAGAGTAGTGCTGTACCCAGCGTTCCATCTGCTGTGCTCGGTCCTGGATGAGCACACCTGTAGCAGACTTCAGGGGAGCAGATTTCTTCTGCATTGGACCTAAGGCCTGCTTGATACCGTCATACATTCCTTTGATGTTACCTGTGTCCGCTGCTAACTGTATCTGAGAGCAGAGCTGGAGCCAATAATCGTTGGAGCATCTCCTGGCAGCCTGTTGGACTTGACTGCGAGCAGCTCGAAGAGCTTGCAAGTTGTACTCGCTAGGACAGGCTTTGTATGCTGCTAGAGCTCTTCTCTTATCCTCGATGGCTGGCATTAACTCCTTTGAATGGGCTTCGAACCAGTCAGCCATCTTTTTGGTCTTCTTGCCAAAGGTGGACAAGGCGGTGTTATAGACAGTGTTCTTGAAGTGTTCCCATCGTTCAAGTGCATTTGCATTAGCCGGACCTGGAAGGACTTCCTCAAGTGCTTGGGCAAATTCCTTCACTTTTCTTTGATCGCACGTCTTGCTGATGTCAATACGTGGTCTTCCTTCCTTTTTCGTGTGATATACTCTCTTTGTTCGTAGTTTTACTCTAGTACACACCAGGGAGTGATCAGTATCACAATCAGCACTCTGGTAACTGTGTGTGATCGTAATACTAGGAAGGCTGGAACGTCTAGTGAGGATTAGATCGAGCTGATGCCAATGCTTGGATCTTGGATGCCTCCAGGAAACTCTGTGTTGCAGCTTCGTGTTAAAGAATGTGTTGCTGACACAAAGACCATGATAGCAGCAAAAATCCAGCAAGCGTTGGCCATTTTCATTAATCTTTCCAATGCCAAAACGCCCTAGACAAATGGGCCAAGAATTATGATCAGCACCAACTCTAGCGTTAAAGTCTCCAAGAATGAACAGTGCCTCTCTTTCAGGGACTTTTTGGATAGTATCTGCCAGATCGTCATAGAATTTGTCTTTCACTTCTGGAGTGGATGACAGTGTTGGTGCATATGCGCTAATGAGGGTTATTGGTCCTGCTGATGAGTGGAGCTGCAGAGACAGGATTCTTTCACTCCCCACAGTAGGTGGAACAATGCATCTCAGAAGAGTATTTCTGACTGCAAAGCCGACACCATATTCCCTGGTCTCATTCGATGGTTTTCCCTGCCAGAAGAATGAGAAGTTTTTTTCTTTGACAGATCCTGAGTCTGGCAGTCTTGTCTCTTGTAAGGCAACAATGTCCATCTGCAGTCTACTCAGTTCCATGTCAATGACAGCGGTCTTGCGCACATCGTCTATTTCTTGCAGGTCGTTAGGAAAGCCGAAGTCAGGAAAGCCAGGGGTCATTGTCCGTATAATAATAATAATAATAATAATAATAATAATAATAATAATAATAATAATAATAATAATAATAATAATAATAATAATAATAATAATAATAATAATAATAATAATAATAATAATAAAGAAGTCTGGTGCATAGACGTAGCCCTATGGTGCTTAAAGCACTTTCTGGGCAGTTTAAAAATTTAAAAATTAATTATACAGGCTTCACTTTGTCCCCTCCAGCAAGGAAGAAGAACAAAGGGGTGGGGTTAGCATGAAAGTGTGAGACCTGTTGTGACTCGTTCACATAGTGTCCCCTGTAAGGTTTGAATCTGGCTGCTGTATTTCCTTTCCATGAAAAAAAAATCTCTTTTTTTTTTCATCTTCAAAAGACAGAAGGGGGTTTGGAATCCAACGAGTAACAGGTTTCGCTTCTCTCTTTGGTGTTCAGATAAGGTGGAATTAAAAAAAAGGGAAAGAGATAAGACAGATGAAAGACAGATGCCCCGTGTGGGTGCAATGGATAGAGTGATGGACTAGGGACTCAGGAGACCTAGGTTCGAATCTTGACTCAGCCATGGAAACTCGCTGGGATATGAAATGGGTGAAATGGCTTCTTAAATATCTCACCTTGAAAGCCCTATTAGGGTCGCTGTAAGTCATGTCCAACTTGATAACACCCCCCCCACACCACTACAACAACATTCTAAAAGACAAAGAAGATGTTGGAAGAAAACAAGACTCGAATACACCGTGATGTTTGAGGGACCTCCCTGGGGAATGCGGCCTGCCAACCAGAGGGAGGTGACCTTCAACAAATACGTGATGCCAACTGTAAACTCTTATGGCTTCCAGGGGCCTCCGAAGCCCAGCCAAAGATTGTCGACTCTTAGTAGAAACTAGAGAATCAAATGACAAGGAAGAACCAACGGCGAAGAGGGTAGATCCGCTCTAAGAGGTTTTTTAGCTGTTTTTTCCCCCCAGAGAATATTGCATGGCCGCTGGCTTCTCCAAACATAGAATGCAGTGACATTGCTTTTTTTTAAACTTACTTAATTTAAATGTTTTGCGTCCATGTAAAATGGGTGGATATATGACACATGTGTAAGAGTGGATTAATTTGACGTGGTTTTTAGAGCGGCAGAAACTTTTGCTACTTACTCCACCTTGGGTCCGTTTATTTTAATGCGGATGTGGAATCATCTCATTTAAACTGCCCCCCCCCCATGTGAACGCCTAAGTCTGTGCTAATTTTTAAGTATCTCTCCCGCTGGTTGACGATCACAAAAGCGTGCTGCTTATATACCGCTCCGTAGCGCTTTGAGCACTCCCTCGGTGGTTTACAGGTTAATTATGCAGGCTACACATTGGCCCCAATCAGCAAGCTGGGTATTCATTTTACCGACCTCAGAAGGATGGAAGGCTGAGTGAACCTCAAGTTGGCTACGTGGGATTGAACCCATATTGTGAGCCGTTTTGCCCGCAGTACAGAACTTTAACCACTGTGCCAAAGCCACTTGCCCCTACTGTTAAAAGCAGGAGGGTAGGAGAGAAGCCCAGACACCAAGCTGCCTGCCACTCATTCACTCGCCCAAATCATCTTTGTCTTGGGCTGGAAAGATAAACCCAATGAGGCATCTCTTCTCTGAGCTTCCATGCAAACCCCGGAATCAGCATCTGAAAGGCAGGCCAGCCGGCAGGCAGACAAAATGTACCACTGCCTATTTCGTCCCCCCTCCAGCTAGCCAGTTTCAATGCATGTCTCCTCCAACCCAGCTGTGTGCGTGCATGCATTTTGTTTGTATGTTTGTGGTGTGTGTCGGCCACCCGTTGCTGCTGGGCTCTCCTATGCGTGTCAACGCTCGAGAGACTCCACTTTTCTAGCGCAAGTTTGCTCGACTCTTTCCTATTGCACTCCTCTCCTCAGGGCGCGCACACCCGGGGAATACACCCGTCCCCGCCTGCCTGCTTGCCTCTCCAAATTCCAGCCAGCTTTGGGGTTGGAGAGACAGCACATGCCTTTGGTGTGGGTGCCCCTTAAAAAAAATACCAGATTAAAAGTGTGTTTCAAGGGAAAGCAACCTGCGATTCGAACACCACGTGACTGACTCAGAGATGATTTAAATCTTGCACTGACACATATTTTAAACTATTGTTCCATGTTTTGCTCAGATTCATTATAAAGCAATTTCCCATGTTCATACACACACACACACACACACACACACACACACACACACACACACCCCTGTTCTAGCCCTATATGCCATGGTCCCACAAGTAGTGCACACTATTGATTATCACCTAGATGGTTAGATAGCTCAGTGAGATAGGTCTCTGGCTGTAGAGCCAGAGGTTGGGAGTTCGAATTCCCTACCGGGCCTCCTGGGAGGAGAGCCAGCCTGGGTAGCCTGGGGCCAGCTGCACAGTCCCATGGCGCCCCCTAGAGGAAGGGAAGGGTAAACCATACCTAAACACTCTCTACCTAGAAAACCACAGCTCAGAACTGACTTGCTGGTGCACCATCCTCATCATCACTACAGGCGGAACAAGAAACCGGCGGCCGTGGGAGATTCCTTTTCTAGGAACCTTGGACCTGCTATCATTCTTCATTTCATGGGGAGGGGGTCATGGCTGTTCACGTCCCTCTCCTTGATTTCTTATTGCACCCTTTCTCACAGCTCTGCGGAGGAAATGTGCTAGGCCTCCCTCTTCATTCTGTGAAATGTGGGGTGTGTGTTACACAGGATCGAAAAACAGGATTCTTCGCTGCTGTGCTGGAGACAATGAGGGCTGTCCCCGTGGCTCGTGGCCCAAGCAGGAGGGCCATCTCACTCCCACAAAAAAAAATGTTTTTTGGGGGGGGCAGTTGCCTCCTTTCTCCAGTCATGAGCCACCTCTGGCTGGCCAGCAGCTTCCCAGCCTCTTCTCCGAATCTCATGGAGAAGGATGCTACGTGACCATGGTTGGTCGCGACCGGAGATTTTGAGGGAAGAATTCTGGACAAGGGTGTGTGTGCTCTGCCTTCATTCCAGATTTCAACCATGCTTCTTCCAAAGACTTTTGCCACCTTTTACTTCTATAACTCTCAAGTTCAAGCTGAAACATGTACACTCAGATCCCTAATTCTCTTACTTTTTGGTTCTCTAACATCATCCTAATAGGATAGCCTCTGCTCTTCTGGGATCTTATATCCACTTCTAAGCCTAGAGACAAATCCAGACCTTGAACCTGTTTTTGCTTCTAAAATATTCTAAAATCTCTCACAGGCCACCCTGTCATCCATAAAAGGCTAATTTCCTCCACTTCTGCATGAATCTCTTAGTTTTAGTTTCTCTCAGTTTCTCAGGTTTTCCAATTTTAAGTCTTTTCATCCTAAATGTTGACTTTAGTCAGAAAAAGGGCTGAGCAGATGCCCACAAACAAATGCTAGTTTTAGAGGTTTTTGTGATTAAGTTTTGAGATCTCTCCTCCTGCACTATCCCTAGATGGATTTTTGATATAACCTCATCATTAGGCCATTGGACTCTCCTTGGAGAAGTACCAGTTCTAACAATTGGGCAATGGGGATCATTGCAGAGACGAAAGTCCTTAACTAACAAAACTCTCGGAGTGTCACAGCAGAAACGTCTCTCGTCACAGAGAGTACACAAATCAGCTTATTTTTGGCTGAAGACATGGAAGGGGCTTTCTCTGTAGTCAAGCTAGCTAGAGATAGCCCCCTGCAGGCTCACCATGAGCACTTTTTCAAATACAGAGGAGGGCCAGGATCTGTTCTCGATCATCCCAGAGTGCAGGACACGCAACCATGGGTTAAGTTACAGAAAGCCAGATTTCGGTTGAATATCAGGAAAAACCTCCTAACTGTTAGAGCAGTGTGACAATGGAACCCATGACCTCGGGAGTTGGTGAGTGCTCCAACACTGGAGCCATTCAAGAGAAAGTTAGATCATTAACTTGGCAGATATGGTTTGATTGTATTCCTGTGTTGAGCAGGGGGTTGGACTGGATGGCCTTGTAGGCCCCATTCCAACTTCACTTTTTTGTGATTCTATGATTTTCTTTTCCTATGGTGCAGTGATTAAACTGCAGTCAAGACTCTGCTCATTACCTGAGTGTGATCCGGACAGACTCTGGTAGCCAGCTTGAGGTTCACTTAGCCTTCCATCCTTCCAGGGTCAGTAAACTGAGTACACAGTTTGCTGGGGGTGGGGGGACAATGTGTAGCCTGCAGAATTAACTTGTAAACCACCCAGAAAGTGCTTTAAGCATCCTGGGGCGGTTTATAAACAGTACACGTTGCTTTCGTCTTTTCTCTTTGAGCAAACATTCGACTTGCCAAAGCTATTGAGGTTTTAAAACCAATAGCTTCTTTGACTTCAAAACCTCAATTCTTCTTTGGTTCCCCCACCCCCACTTTCAACTCACTGTTAATTGCTTCTTGAAATCATTTATTGTGTGGTTTTATTTTTTGAGAAGTCGGCCGATACACAGATCATGCTTGCATGAACTGAAATATAAGGTTCTTTGTTGACTGTAAAAGCCTTTTTTTTGCCTGATCCAACCAGAGGCCAGACTTACCACTAGAGAGAGTGAGGCAGGCAATGCAAGAAAAACATTATTCATTTTTTTATTAATGAGTTAATCTTTTAACCTGCCCGTCTAGGGGCATTGCCATTATCCTGGGCAGCTTATATATTTGAAACCTAAACACCAAATCCCCCCCCCCAACCAGATCTCTCAAGAAAGAGACAAAATTCCCCCCACATGGACAAATCCCAAAGTAGTGATAGCACACAGAAAACAAATTAAGTTTAACAGCATTATAAGGTATCTGTGTGGAGGAGGTCTTGAAAAATGCCGGTTCGAATGCACCGGCAACGACATCACAAGAGGTTTCCCAAGAAACAACGTCTGCAGATTTATTCGGAAATAATGTGTACGTTGAGGGTTGCTTGCAAAGAAACATACAGAAGAATCAGCAAAAATACTTGTTATAGAGAGTCCAACAGTATGTTACAGAGAGCTTGTCCTTAGAAATGGGGACCCCTTACATGTGGAGATTTTATTTATTTATTTATTTATTTATTTATTTATTTATTTATTTATTTATTTATTCATTCATTCATTCATTCATTCATTCATTCATTCATTCATTCATTCCATTGATATCTTGCCTTTCCTGGACAAAGTGAAAGATGAATGAATTTGCCACCGTTCATAAAACAGTTTTCCTTGCATTATACAAAGTTTTGAGTGAATTATCTTCTCTAACCCTGGATGGACAGCTCAATGGTTTAGGTCTCTGGCTGCACACCCAGAGGTTGGGAGTTCAATCCCCCACTTGGGCCTCCTGTGTCATCTTGGGCAAGCTGGACCGTCCCCGGACACCACCAGAAAAGGGGAATAATTAACCACTTCTGTGTATTTCCTGCCCAGAAAAAATTTACCATAGGTAAGAATTGACTTGATGGCACATGGTATTAAGAAGCCATAAAAACTGTGAATAATTGTTTGATGAGAAATGGGCAGGTGATGCTGTCAGGGCGAGACCACATTTTTTTGGTCTCAGGTTTGCCCTTTTCTCCACCACCACCTCTCTATTTAGGATCAAATATGTTACAGATATCTGATGGCAGAAAGTGAGGAGGAATTAAAGAACCTCTTAATTAGGGTGAAAGAGGAGAGAGCAAAAACCGGTCTGAAACTCAACATCAAAAAAACTAAGATCATGGCCACTGGTCCCATCACCTCCTGGGAAATAGAAGGGGAAGATATGGAGGCAGTGACAGATTTTATTTTCCTGGGCTCCATGATCACTGCAGATGGAGACAGCAGCCCCGAAATTAAAAGATGCCTTCTTCTTGGGAGGAAAGCAATGACAAACCTTGACAGCATCTTAAAAAGCAGAGACATCACCTTGCCAACAAAAGTCCGAATAGTCAAAGCTATGGTTTTTCCTGTAGTGTTGTATGGAAGTGAGAGCTGGACCATAAAGAAAGCCGACCGCCGAAGAATTGATGCCTTTGAATTGTGGTGCTGAAGGAGGCTCTTGAGAGTCCCCTGGACTGCAAGGAGAACAAACCTATCTGTCCAGAAGGAAATCAACTCTGAGTGCTCCCTGGAAGGACAGATCCTGAAGCTGAGGCTCCAATACTTTGGCCATCTCATGAGAAGTGAAGACTCCCTGGAAAAGACCCTGATGTTAGGAAAGTGTGAAGGCAAAAGGAGAAGGGGACGGCAGAGGATGAGATGGCTGGACAGTGTCTGCGAAGCGACCAACATGAATTTGACCCAACTCCAGGAGGGGGGAGGCAGTGGAAGACAGGAGGGCCTGGCATGCTCTGGTCCATGGGGTCACAAAGAGTGGGACATGACTTAACAACTGAACAACAACAAGTCCTGAGTCCTGCTCCAACACTCTGACAACGACACCATACTGCCTCTCACTGGCACAGAACCCTAGAATCATGGAGCTGGAAAAAGGCACCTATAAGGCCCTCGAGACCAACCTCCTGCTCAAGACAGGAATCCACATTAAAGCAGATCTGGCAAATGGTGGTCCAATTTTATCTCTTGAAGGCCTCCACCATTGAAGCGCTCACCACCTGTAGAGGTCACAGGTTCCATTGTCGTACTACTCTAACCGTTAAGACATTTTTCCTGATAGTCCGCCGAAATGCGGCTTCCTGTAGCTTGTGCCCATGATTAAGTGTCCTGCACTCTGGGATGATCAAGAACAGATCCTGCCCCTCCTTTGTTGGACTATTTTCCAAGTATTTCAAAAGTGCTGTCCTATAGCACAGGTAGATGGATTCCCATGGAAGGAAGGGCCAGATCCCAAGTTATCAAGCTGTTTATAGCTTTAATAACATAAAAACAAGCTCTCCGCATTGGGCCTGGAAAAGAACTGGAATATACTGAGAAAGTGGGGGAAGACGGCTATTATATGCCCACATTCTTTCATACTATTTTGTCATACAGTTTCCCAATCAATTGAAGTGGAGGATGAAAAAGATTAACTGTCTCCAGAAAGAACAAAAGGCAGTAGATGTTGGGGTGGGGGGAGCATTAAAGGCCAAGAAATTGTCAATTGTTTTATGTCTTCCATTTTTGCTCCCGTGCAAACGAAGTGGGGAGCACAATTTATATTTTGTGCGTCAGGCACCAGCAAGTCTTGGGACGAAGGAAGAGAGGAATGGAGCTGTTTCATCGCTGTAATTGTTCTGAGACTTTGGCATCCAGCTGGTTCCGCTCTGGTTAAATTCTGGTTGGAAATTTGGATTTCAGAGTGTCAAGACCGATCATCTGCAGATGAGCTGCTGCTGTCCAGAAACAGCGTGGCAGAGAGTATAAACGGGGGCTAACGTTGCCTCACAGTCACCCCCTTCTCTATTGCGCCAGTTTGAAACTGGTGGAAACTGGGTGGAAGAACTGGAAGACTGGGGGGGGGGGAAGCACTAATGAGTTATCAACAACACTCAAGGCCAACAGCACCATTGTGCAAAGAAATTGGTCTTTAACTTAATTTAACAATTAGGTGTTCTTAGGAAAAGATTCCCTAACATTCCCTTCAAATTCAACAACAAGATGGTGTCTGTCCACCCAGTTCCTAATCTGAGGAAGATATGGTTAGCAGTCCTATAGAGAGGCTCAGGTCTCCATCCCAAAGCACTACCTATATCCCATTAAAAGTGTTACTTTTTCCAAGTAGCGTATCTAACTAGCAAGACAAAGCTTGGAAGTAACTAGTTACAAATAATGTAGATACTTGCAACTTGTTGATTTGAGGTAACAAATAATGTAATTAGTTACTTTTTAGATTTGTTTTTGTCATATCAGAGTGTTGCACAATTTAAAAATCATGGATATATATGAAATTTAGGTAAAATTAAAAAAAATTAAAATGTTAAGAGACTTAAGACTATTTTTGACCAGAAGCAGGCTACTTCAAGAGCATTATCTTGGCTGTTGGCTAGATCTTCTTGTGTACACGTGGTGAGGCATACATTGCATACACAGAAGTGCTGGATGGATTGAATTTCTCCACAGTCACAGAACAATTATCCAAGTAGCCCCACTTGACTTGATCGTGCTTTGATCTTCCTCCGTTGCTTCAAAATCCATTAAATGGCTTCCAGAGGGTTCCAGCCAGAATCTTCTCCTAATGGGAGACACTCTTCAGCTTTCATCTCTTCGGCCAGGTGTGTTGTTTTTTCTCTCTAAAAATTTAGCCTGGCCTCTTCTTGTTTAATATTTAGAGCTCGAGAGCCATGCAGGAAACTTTCCCTTGATTTTCGCTGTCGTCTACGGGTTTGGTGTCTCTGAAACGGATGGGTTTGGTGCACCATAAACTTTTTACATGTAACGGGTAACACTCGCAATACTTAGGAATAATGATCATAACCTAGTTACTTCAAATAATTAACTTTAAAGGATGTTTTGAGGCATTTTAGATGCATTTTGAAACAATATTTGCAAGTTTTTCATCATCATCAACCTGAAGTGGGAAGGGATGCATTCTTCCGTTTTTGACTTTTTGTAAATATTTCAAGGCGCAGTATCAGAACTGTGAGAGGGGGAATGAGAGACTGGTTGAGCAGTGTTTTCCCCATGGGAGGGACTTTGAATGGCTTAGGGTGCCCCTTAATGCTTTTTGTATGAACATTCAAGAAAAAGAGAAAATGGAAGAGGGGCTTTTTCTGATCATTATTTAACTCAAGGGGATAAACTGCTGAGTGCCAAAGAGCAGGGCCAAGAAACAAGGAGTCGCTTTGGTGGACAACTCGTATGAATGATATTTGAGCAAATGAAGCAAACTGGGGAAAACTCCTATAAATCTAGCTTTATGTCTGGGATGCTGAAGAATCAAAAGCATGCGATGGGGTGGTTGCATCTTTTTTGAACAATCCTTCTATTCTTTGGTTTGGTGCTTGTGCACGATTTTCTTCTGAAGAGGAACAGGACATCAGTTTTGCACAGAGACCCTTTGTCCTGATGATGGAGACTGGCAGTGGAGATGGGGAAGAGAGGAGCTCAAATGGTTCCTTGGCTCCTTGTCACTTTAGGGGCTAGAAACTTGACAGGGGTTGAGAATTCCTCACTGAGATGCGGCAGCCTAAGTGGATAAAAACAAAGAATTTACTGAGTTGTCTTCACATCTCCCAGTACTAACATACTACCACTTGTTACCCTCAAATTTTGAATGACATTGACATCAGTGGGTTATATATTATAATTTTTAAAGGGTTAAATTAAAAAAAAAACACAGGATAGCCGTTTTCACTGATATTTCCAAGCCCTGGTTAGCATTATTCCTATCGGAGGCCTTAGGTGACCTTTTCGAGGCAATGTTGGCAACTCTCAAAACGTCCCCTGCCATCGAAAAGAAAACTTTAAATTCCTCCTCCTTCTCCTTTCCTGGTTCCAAAAGTGTGTAGGATTGAGGGTTTGGCCAAAGGGCTCCTCCACTCTCTCAGAAAAATGCCACAGAAGAAGTGAAGAAGAAAAGGAGAGAAAGAGTAAGAAGCAAGAAATAAGACACGTTGGAAATGGACTTACCAAAACATTCAGTTTTGATTTATTTATTTTTTTGCACTTTTTGCTCATTTGGAGGAATAAAGACAGCCTTTTTGTTATTATTCCTATTTTTACTATTTTTAAAGAGTTTTTGTTTTAATTGCATTTGCATTTTAATTTTTATAATCTAATTTAACCCAAGTTTACCGCGTGTGATTTTTATTGCATTTAAATTCTTCTGTTGCTCCAAACTGTTCCATAAGCCACTCCGGGTCCCCATTCTGGAAGAAAGGCAGCATATAAACCACAGAAGACAAGAGAAAATTTGTTGGGTTCTGGGTTGGGGGGAAAAATGTACTTAGCCCTTTTGAAGTTGTGAACCCGTTATGTAGCTCAGACTTGATGTAGGCATATGGAGCTTCACTGAAGGGAAGGAAAAATACAAGGTCTGCCCAAATCCAAGGAACAGCATTGACGATGCTAGTAAAACCTAATAAACCAAACAAGTAGCTTTTAATGGGTGATGCAGGATTCTTACTGACTGCCTGAAACCTGTTAACATCGAAAAGGTCTATTACAGTGTTGCCTCGCTAGACAGTTACCCTGCATGACAGTTTTTTCGCTAGACATTAACTTTTTGCGATCGCTATAGCAATTTGCAAAACAGATTCCTATGGGGGAATTTCGCTGGACAATGTTTGGTCCTTGCTTCGCAAACCGATTTTCGCTAGAGGATTTTTACTCCCTCCGCGCACACAAAACAGGTGTTTTCGGGACCTAAGCTTCGCAAGACAGCGATTTAAACAGCTGATCGGCTATTCGCAAAGCGGCTTTCCTATGGCCGATCTTCGCTAGACAACGACGATTCTTCCCCATTGGAATGCATTGAACAGGTTTCAATGCATTCCAATGGGGAAATGCTTTTCGCTAGACAATGATTTTGCTAAACAGCGATTTCAGTGGAATGGATTATCATCGTCTAGCGAGGCACCACTGTATTTGTCTGGTGTTCACCCTCTGGAAGTATAATGAGAGATGCGAGAAAATAATGAACGAAATAAGCTAAGACAGCACTGCGGATACCGATCCCCTAAATCAAGGGAAAGTTTTCGGCACTCCCTCGAGCTCTAAATATTAAACCAGAAGAGGCCATGCTAAATTTAGAGAGAACGAAAGCAACATACCCGGCCGAAAGGATGAATGCTGAAGAGTGTCTCCCATCAGGACAAGATTCTGGCTGGAACCTTCTGGAAGCCACTCGGTAGACTTTGAAGCAAAGTATGAAGATCAAAACATGATCAAGTAAAGTGGGTCTACTTGGATACAGGACAATTGTTCTGTGATTGTGGAGAAATTCAATCCAGGCAGCACTTCTGTGTATGCAATTTATGCCTCACCACGTGTACACAAGAAGATCTAGCCAACGGCCGAGATAATGCTCTTGAAGTAGCCTGCTTCTGGTCAAAAATAGGCCAGGTATCTTAACATTTTAATTTTTTAACAAAAATTCCCTGAATTTCATATATGCCCATAATTTTAAATTGTGCCGCACTCTGTTATGAATCAAGGAAGAAGCCTAGTAAGAGCGGTGGTTCGCATTCAAAGGCCTGTGCCAAATTAGGTCTGGGGTGTATTTAAACACGCTGGAAAAGAAGAAGAGAAGGTCAACTGTAGTGAACCGATTCCCATGCAAAGAACAGTCACAACATATAAAAGCTTTTTTTTTAAGTTAGAGGAGCATAAAACAGGTGCATAATACAGAAAAATGGAAGATGGAGGAGCTTTCCTGCCACTCTTATAATATTAGGAGCGGGTGCTGAAGGGTGGGAGATTCAGAGCAGAGAAAAAGATGTAAATATTTTAGTCGCCATAATTCCCTGCCACAGGATATAGCGATGGGTCCAAATATAGAGGACCAGCTGACGCCTCATTTTTGCATCAAGTGGGGTGCTGTCATCCTATCATCGTCCCATTCTGTTGGTGGGGGGCTAACAGATTTTTAAATATATTTTTAAAATCTTGTTCAATTGCTTAGAATCATTCCAGCCATCAAACCATTTCTAAAATGGTTTGATGCAGTTATGTGTCCTCAAGCGGCTTGTGATTCATGATGCTGTGGAAGCTGTCGTGCTGATTTGACAGAGGTTATCACTCGCACTAGGCCAGGAACGTGACCTGCACTTGATCAGATGCTTGTAGCAGTTTCTGCACTTAATTACACACTAGGATCCTGCCCATTGACCCCTGTACATGTTTGTGCTGCAGAGTTTTGAATTTCTGGTAAAATTCCTTTTTTGCTGTACAGTAGAAGTGTAGAGACTCAAAGGAGAAAATAGCTCCAAGTTCTCCAAAGACCACCCTTTTCTCATTAACTGGCACTCAAAGTCTCAATAACTCACTCTGAGACATTGTAGGAGAAAGAGTAAAACCATTTCTGTACTTACAGTGACTTGAAATTACAGACTTCTGTATGCTGCTTTCTCTACTGCACACATGCTTAGCAACCAAACAAACAGATCAACAGCAAACAAACAACTGCCACCAACAGACTATAGAGAGGGGGGAAACAACACTCATCAGAGAGGTGGGGTTCTCTTTGAATTCAAAGCCTGGAAGGAACTATTGGCTAGTGCTGGATAAATAGACACTCACTCCAGCCCAGGAAAGTCGATCCCAGTCACACAAACTATAGGCAGCCTGCGAGGTTGCAAATAAAACTCTGACAGATTGATGCACACCGAATGTGTGGGGTGAGGCATAAATGGGAGAGTGTTAATGCCCTTATGTTCTGCTTCCAGACTTCCCAGGAGTATCTGTAAAGGTGAAGTGGTGTAATTGTAGGCTCAGGGCTGAATGTCTTACGTGGAAGGAATTGATATCACTTCAGCTGAGAAGCTCACAGCTCAGCGTTCTCGTTGTCCCCGACCTCAATTCCCATTCCGGGTTTGCCAGTGGCTTCTACATTCCCGTATGTAGGAACCATCCCGCTCCTGCTCCTCCTTGCGAGGTAGCCGGACGCTTTGACGCTTTTGCTGGAAGACAAAGAATCTGTTTGCTAGCTCTTCTTTTTTAAAATCCGACTACGTTTTTTAAAGGAAGAAATACAGCATGTGCAGGTTTACATTTTGAACCCACTGAAATGGAAGCTTCCTGATTTGTTTCAAAGATGATTCTTGAAAAGGAATTCCTAACCCAAAATTGTAAATAAATAAATAAATAAATAAACTTTTTTTAAAAAACACCAACAATTACTTTTACATAGAGGTAGACACGAACCACCATTTTCACAGTGTGTCGCAGTTTGTTTCGTGACTGAACAGAGGTTCAGCCCTTCAAAGCCCTGCCTCCCCCAGCAGACTCCCGCTCAGAGGTGGCACCCTGGATTCCCTGCCCTGCCTCCTCTGGGTGCCACCTCTGAGTGGGGGCTTGCCAGAGGACAGCAACTTGTTCAGCCGCGACACAAACCGGCACCGCCGAACTGACAGTTTGTGCCCATCTCTACTTTCACATTTTAATTTTTAAACACCAACAATATTATTTTTAAATAACAGTTAACGTTTCTCCTTCTTTTAATCCATCATGGGTCATTTTTAGTCATTCTAACCGTTCAGCAAGCTAATTAACAAATTGATAATGCTTACTAAATTTCCTTAAGGGTTTAACATTAACGAATTACATTTTGCTCTAATGATTGATAATTAACAAATTGATAATGCTTACTAAATCTCCTTAAGGGTTTAACATTAACGAATTACATTTTGCTCTAATGATTGATAATTATGGCACGTTTCCACACTCTCTCCAAAGAGCTAACAACGGATTTGGCTCTGGCCGGCCCTACCGTCTTCCTTGGGTACCATTTCCTGGAAGGTGGACAGTCGTGGCAGAGTCTTAAATCAACGGTTCCCAATTTTGGGTCCCCAGAAGTCCTTCGATGACAACTCCCAGAAATCCTGGCCAGCAAAAGCTAGTGGTGAAGGCTTCTGGGAGTTGCAGTTCAAGAACATCGGGGGACCCAAGGTTGGGCACCACTGTCTCAGAGAACAGACATCGTCTGTCTTGAGCCAATCTAAGGTGCTCGGCTGGTCTCAGGGGCGGTAGAGGCTGCCAATGCAGAAGGAAGGTTTGGCTGCCTGACTGTTCAGCTCCTGTACATGGATACCATCTTGGCTTTTGCTTCAGACAGCAAAAGATGGGTCAGCTGCCCATTTGCCAGAAGATTAGTGTTGAAAATGAGCCACAATGCATCTTGCCTTTTTTAAAAAAAACAAAGTTAGAGGAACCTGGTGCCAAAGGTTTGCTCTTGCTACTTTCCCCTTGCCCGTTGCTAAGTGGCATCTCGGCTCCCCTTTGTCTTCCAGTGGGCGCCGCCCTATTTGAGAACTGCACCGGCTGCATCATGTGCTCGGAGGACAACGGGTGTATCTCCTGCCAGCAGAGGCTCTTCCTGCTCATCTGGAGGGACGGGATACGCCAATATGGGGCCTGTGTCCACTCCTGTCCGCCGGGCTACTTCGGAGTCCGAGGCCAAGAGGTCAACCGATGCATTAGTAAGTGCCTGAGGACAAACATATGGGTTTTGATGATGCACCTCCTCATTGACCTTCATTTGATTTAGGTAAAGGTAAATTTGTCCAGTCGTGTTGGACTCTAGGGCGTGGTGCTCATCCCTGTCTCCAAGCCGTAGAGCCAGCATTTGTCCAAAGACCGTTTCCATGGTCACGTGGCCAGCACGACTAGACATGGAACGCCGTGGCCTTCCCACCGAGGTGGTACCTCTTTATCTACTCACATTTTGCATTTTACATGCTTTGGAATGGCTAGGTTGGCAGGAGCTGGGACAAGCGACGGGAGCTCACTCCGTCGCGTGGATTCGATCTTACGATGGCTGGTCTTCTGACCTTGCAGCACAGAGGCTTCTGTAGTTTAACCTGCATTGCCACCGTGCTCCTCCTTTGATTTAGGGTGCAACTAATCAGGCTACTGTCCCACAGTTTGGTCCAGGTTGGCGAGGGGCTGGTTCGCTCCTTTTCCTGGCAATCACATGATGGATGTACCCACCTACCCAGGTCAAAAGGCATCCCTAAAGAGCCTTGGAACCTGAAGGGGTTTTCAGCTGAATTAAATTTAGGAGTAGCTTTATGAGCAGATGGCATCACCTCCAGATATGCTCACGTACTCAGCAGGATTTCAGCCAGTGACTTTCTACAATTCTGTACTACAGAGAGACTGGCTGAAACCCAGCTGGGCAGGGTCTGCCTTACTACAGAAGAGCAGTGACATTATTGGTAGCAGCAGATGGCCATTGATGAAAGATTTTTTTTCCGTGCCATTTCAGAGTGCATGCCACTTAATCACATTGTGTTATGAGCTGTGCACACCCCAAAAATCATAAAGGGAATCCTTTAATGAGCAGCCAGTTGCCATTGCCAGTGACATCATCCCTGCTGTGCAGGCAGAGCTGTGCAACAGGATTGCAGGCCGGTGCCTACCATTCCTTTCCGTGCAGTTTCTCAAAGACGCTAACATAATCTACAAAAACCATTAAAAATATAGCAATGGTAATATGAAACAGCAAAACAGCAGATGTAATCTGGAGCCAATGTCAGGAGCCACAAAATGTGATATATTAGAAATGTAAAACAAGACCAGATGAGTGTTTAAACTTACGAAATGGCAAAACTTGGAAAAGTTGCCTTTTTAGCAAGGAACTCCGAGCCTTCTGCTGGCCATCCTCCTGTCCCGCTGGGCACTGACGCTCGTTTCTCGGTCTCCTTTGCAGAATGCCGGTCACCCAGCTGTGAAAGCTGCTTCAGCAAAGACTTCTGCATGAAATGCAAAGAGCAATTTTATCTGTACAAAGGCAAGTGCTTCAGCTCCTGTCCGCCAGACACCATGGCCCAGCAGAGTACCCGGGAATGCCAAGGTAAGCTATGCGGGTAGACTTTGACCCTTGGGCATGCAGGCGTATTTATTTATTTATTTAAACTTCCACTGCAGAAGGAGCATTGAATTCATTTACTTGTTGCAGACAAACTTTAGGAAATATTTGACCCTCAAAGTGCATCAGTTTGGAACCGTTTCCAGCCGATTCCTACACAGGCAGCACTTTGACAAAAATCATTCCCACGTCTAAGCAAGCGACCTCTTTAAAGGTGGCCCATGGAGGCCAACCGGTCTTTAAACTAGAAGAAGGATCAATGGGACAAAATATTAATTTATAAAATCTGCTTCCCAGTGAACAAGGTGGTCCCTCTCTTTTTGGACACTCTAGCCGCCTAGAGTGGTCTAATATGATCAGATAGGCGGGATAGAAATAAAATAAATAAATAAATAAATAAAATAAAATACTTAATTAGCCTAGAGACAAACCAATCCATTAGACATAACCATGCTTCAAACTAGTGTCATAATAGTGTTTTGATATCAAGTCCTCATATTTGGAAGACGGATCTTTTGCTCAAAAGTGCCTCATTTTTGTGCAAAAATCTGATATATGAAGAGCATGCGCAGAAGGACTAGCTGATTGCTGGGGTCTGCATATCTATCTATCTATCTATCTATCTATCTATCTATCTATCTATCTATCTATCTATCTATCTATCTATCTATCTATCTATCTATCTATCTATCTATCTATCTATCTATCTATCTATCTATCTATCTATCTATCTATCTATCTATCTATCTATCTACTTTATTTTTCAATGGGAAAGGTCAACTACAGACATTTTGAGTGAATTACACAGACCTTGGAAGAGAAGAGACTGTTTTGTTCTCAAACGGAAGCGAGAAATCTGATGTGTTTTAGAACTCCTTGATCAGGAAGGACCTCTTGAGTTTCCATTCTGTCAAGGCAGCCTAAATCAACAAGAATTTAAAAATACTACAGGGTTATTCCATTCCTAGTTTAAACATGAGTTATAAATATCATTATATTGGGATGTCCTTTTTAAAAAATAGCCACTGGGTTCCACCAACCAAACCTTTGTGAAAAGGCATCAATTAATGAGAAAGAATTAAAGATTTCCAAGCCCAGGAATTTATTTTAAGCTCCACAACAAAAAGGAGGGCTCAGCCTTGATACAACAGTGCCTACTCCTGGTTATGTCAAGCTTTCTTAATTTCAGCAGTATAATTTAAGGTAAGGAGCAGGAAGAGTCGTACCATAATGGGGCTCCTAAGCATGTTGAATCGCTGGCACAGGAGAATCCTGCTCTCTAAGGCTGACAGTATTTGAGAGCTGTGAGTCACGGTCCAAATATATGTGAAGATAGCCTGTCATTGATGTATGGAAGTGAGAGCTAGACCATAAAGAAGGCTGACTGTCAAAGAATTGATGCTTTTGAATTGTGGTGCTGGAGGAGACTCTTGAGAGTCCCCTGGACTGCAAGGAGAACAAACCTATCCGTTCTGAAGGCAATCAATCCTGAGTGCTCACTGGAAGGACAGATCCTGAAGTTGAGGTGCCAGTACTTTGTGACTCTTTGTGACCCCATGGACCAGAGCACGCCAGGCCCTCCTGTCTTCCACAGCCTCCCGGAGTTTGGTCAAATTCATGTTGGTCACTTCGATGACACCGTCCAGCCATCTCGTCCTCTGTCGTCTCCTTCTCCTCTTGCCTTCACACTTTCCCAGCATCAGGGTCTTTTCCAGAGAATCTTCTCTTCTCATGAGATGGCCAAAGTCTTGGAGCCTCCGCTTCAGGATCTGTCCTTCCAGTGAGCACTCAGGGTTGATTTCCTTCAGAATGGATAGGTTTGTTCTCCTTGCAGTCCAGGGGACTCTCAAGAGTCTCCTCCAGCACCACAATTCAAAGGCATCAATTCTTCGGCGGTCCTTCTTTCTTTATGGTCCAGCTCTCACTTCCGTACATCACTACTGGAAAAACCATAGCTTTGACTATGCGGACCTTTGTAAGCAAGGTGATGTCTCTGCTTTTTAAAATGCTGTCGAGGTTTGTCATCGCTTTCCTCCCAAGAAGCAGACGCCTTTTAATTTCGTGGCTGCTGTCACCATCTGCAGTGATCATGAAGCCCAGGAAAATAAAATCTGTCACTGCCTCCATATCTTCCCCTTCTATTTGCCAGGAGGTGATGGGACCAGTGGCCATGATCTTAGTTTTTTTGATGTTGAGCTTCAGACCATTTTGGCACCCTCCTCTTTCACCCTCATTAAGAGGTTCTTTAATTCCTCCTCACTTTCTGCCATCAGAGTGGTATCATCTGCATATCTGAGGTTATTGAAATTTCTTCTAGCAATCTTGATTCCGGCTTGGGGTTCCTCCAGTCCAGCCTTTCACATGATGTATTCTGCAAATAAGTTAAATAAGCACGGAGACAATATACAGTACAGCCTTGTCGTACTCCTTTCCCAATTTTGAACCAATCAGTTGTTCCATATCCAGTTCTAACTCTTGCTTCCTGTCCCACGTGTAGATTTCTCAGGAGATGGATAAGGTGGTGAGGCACTCCCATTTCTTTAAGAACTTGCCATAGTTTGCTGTGGTCCACACAGTCAAAGGCTTTTACATAGTTAATGATGCAGAAAATGATGTTTTCCTGGAAACATAATCCAGCGCATGTTAGCAATTTGGTCTCTAGTTCCTTTGCCCCTTCGAAATCCAGCTTGTACTTCTGGGGCTTCTCGGTCCACATACTGCTGAAGCCTGCCTTGGAGGATTTTGAGCATAACCTTCCTAGTGTGTGAAATGAGTGCAATTGTACAGTAGTTGGAGCATTTTTTGGCACTGCCCTTCTTTGGGATTGGGATGTAGACTGATCTTTTCCAGTCCTCTGGCCAGTGCTGAGTTTTCCAAACTTTCAGGCATATCGAGTGTAACACCTTAACAGCATCATCTTTTATGATTTTAAATAGTTCAACTGGAATACCATCACTTCCACTGGCCTTGTTATTAGCCAGGCTTTCTAAGGCACACTTGACTTTGCTCTCCAGGATGTCTGGCTCAAGGTCAGCAACCACACTACTGTATCTGGGTTGTCCCAGATCTTTCTGGTATAATTCCTTTCTGTATTCTTTCCACTTCTTCTTGATTTCTTCTGCTTCTATGAGGTCCCTCCCATTTTTGTCCTTTATCATGTCCATCTTTGCACAAAATGTTCCTCTAATATCTCCAATTTTCTTGAACAGATCTCTGGTTTTTCCTTTTCTATTATTTTCCTCTATTTCTTTACATCGTTCATTTAAGAAGGCCCTCTTGTCTCTCCTTGCTATTCTTTGGAAGTCTGCATTCAATTTTCTGTAACTTTCCCTATCTCCCTTGCATTTTGTTTCCCTTCTCCTCTCTGCTATTTCTAAGGCCTCGTTGGACAGCTACTTTGCTTTCTTGCATTTCCTTTTCTTTGGGATGGTTTTTGTTGCTGCCTCCTGGACAATGTTACAAGCCTCTATCCAAAGTTCTTCAGGCACTCTGTCCACCAAATCTAGTTCCTTAAATCTGTTCTTCACTTCCACTGTGTATTCATAAGGGATTTGGTTTAGATTATACTTGACTAGCCCAGTGGTTTTTCCTACTGTCTTCAGTTTAAGCTTGAGTTTTGCTATAAGAAGCTGATGATCAGAGCCACAATCAGCTCCAAGTCTTGTTTTTGCTGACTGTATAGAGCTTCTCCATCTTTGGCTGCAGAGAATATAATCAATGTGATTTCAGTATTGCCCATCTGGTGATTTCCATGTATAGAGCCGCCTCTTGTGTTGTTGGAAAAGAGTGTTTGTGATGACCAGCTTGTTTTCTTGACAAAACTCTATTAGCCTTTGTCCTGCTTCGTTCTGAACTCCAAGGCCAAACTTCCCTGTTATTCCTTTTATCTCTTGGCTCCCTACTTTAGCATTCCGGTCCCCTATAATGTCAAGAACATCTTTCTTTGGTGTCAGTTCTAGAAGGTGTTGTAAATCTTCATAAAATTGGTCAATTTTAGTCTCTTCAACATTGCTGGTTGGTGCATAAACTTGGATTACTGTGATGTTGAATGGTCTGACATCATTCTATCATTTTTGAGATTGTATCCCAGTACAGCGTTTCCCACTTTTTTGTAGACAATGAGGGCTACTCCATTTTTTCTATGGGATTCTTGCCCACAATAGTAGATATGATAATCATCTGAGCTGAATTCGCCCATTCCTGTCCATTTTAGTTCACTGATGCCCAGGATGTCGATGTTTATTCTTGCCATCTCCTGTTTGACCACATCCAGCTTCCCGAGGTTACATTCCAGGTAACGATTACGATCTTACATTCCAGGTTCCTATGCAGTATTTTTCTTTGCAGCATTGGACTTTCCTTTCACTTCCAGGCATGTCCACAGCTGAGCGTCCTTTCGGCTTTGGCCCAACCACTTCATTAGCTCTGGAGCTACTTGTACTTGTCCTCTGCTCTTCCTCAGTAGCATGTTGGACGCCTTCTGACCTGAAGGGCTCATCTTCCAGCGTCATATCTTTTAGCCTTTTGTTTCTGTCCATGGAGTTTTCTTTGCAAAGATCCTGGAGTGGCTTGTCAGTTCCTGCTCCAGGTGGATTGTGTTTAGCCAGAACTCTCCACTATGACCTGTTGCCCGTCTTGGGTGGCCCTGCACGGCATACCCCTTAGCTTCTCTGAATGACTAAAGCCCCTTCGCCACGAGAAGGCAGCCATCTGTGAAGGGGAAAACACAGCTAAATTGCATCAAAGACTCCCTAGACTAGAAGGAAGTGGGGGTTGGTGTTTACTTAGCCCAGCAGGCAATCTAAGATTTTAGAAAAGCCCTTTTAAAAAATGGGGGAGTGTGTGGTCTGTGAAGGCCAGAATGCTGGGGGCTCACAAGTGGCGTTGTTAAAGAATGGTGGACAGGGTGTTGTGGATGATGGAAAACAGCTTTCTCCACCAGGGAATGTGTCAAGATGCTGCCAGTCAGAGTCATATAAACTATCCTAGCCAGACGAATCGGAGCTGGGGGAAATTCTGGGCTTTTTGGTTATCCGTGGCCATGTTGGCGGTGTAGTGGTGGTGGTTCTGGAATGGAAGGTTGAAAAAAAGGGGGGAAAGAAATGTCTCCTGTTGTGGTTTGGAATAGAGCCGGATGCTACCCTTGCAGGGCCTAAAGGCGGCTTTCCTCTTCCCACCCCCTCATCCTTGCCAGAACAATGCGAGCGGGGCCCGTGGAGCAACTGGAGCCCCTGCAGCAACCAAGGGCGGACGTGCGGCTGCCGGTGGGGCTCCACGGTGAGGGTGCAAGAGGCTCTCAGGAACAGCAAAGAGGATCCCGCCGCATGCCCCGTGCTCAGCGAGTCCAGGAAATGCCGCATGAAGAAGCACTGCCCTGGAGGTAAGTCTTGGGCAAGAAGCAGGATTCAGGAGGAACAACCCACTGGGTTCCCTGTGAGGCTATAAATTGCATTTTTTTTCCCCCAGCCTCTGCAGGGGGTACTCTTGGAATCGACTGCCCATGGATATGGGGCTCCAACTTTAATACCAAATATTTTCCCAAGTTACACATATCTTTGCTAAAATCCCAGTACACTCCCGTGGGGCAGCTGAAGGCACACCACCGTGGTTTGAGAATCGCCCACCCAAAAGAACAGATCTGTCTGGGTTCAACTGTATCTTGCAGAATGCATATTATTGAAGTCATCCAGAGGAGGGGCAAGATCCGTCCTTGATCCTCCCAGAGTGCAGGAGACGCAACCATGGGCTCAAGTGAAAGGAAGCCCAATTTCAGTTGAATCTCAGGAAAAAAACATCCTAACTGTTAGAGCGGTACGACAATAGAACCCATGACCTCGAGAGGTGGCGAGTGCTCCAGTGCTGAAGGCCTTCAGGAGAAACTTAGACCACCACCTGGCACATCTCCTTGTATTTGGATTCCTGCCTTGAGCAGGGGGTTGGACTGGATGGCCTTAAGAGGACCCTTCCAACAACACTTTTCAATGTTTCTACGATTAGAAAAATAGGAGCAAGCGCCAGAGGTTCTGGGGGCCCCACGTGCCCATTCCTAAACCTCAGAGCAGTGCATCAGCTCCCAAAAACTCTACCTGCAAAATCTGTTTTTAAAACAAAACAAACCCAACTTGGCTTTTAGAAAGTGAGAAAGACCTTCTTACACCTCCTAATGGACAAAACACAGTTTTGGTTTTTTTAATGTAAATTTTTTTGTGAGGGGATACAGGGTGGCCCCTCAAAACCAAACATTGCCCCTACAAACTCAAGGGGATTTCTCAAAGGAAGTTTTTTTTAAAAGGGGGGGGCAGAGCTGTTGGGGGTTCCCCCTAGGTTCTATGGGGCTGTGTTTGATCCTACTTTGCTTTCTTCTGCCTTAAGGGCTGAAAGCATCTGATTGTCACAGGAGAAGTGTCCTATACCTCCCAGAGTTTGCAAACTGGCTTGCTGTGTTTGTCACAGAAGGTGAGCCCAGGACTCTCCCTGCAGGTAGGATGGCTGAGTCCAGAAAGCTGGCCTGAATCTTATCTCAGGATCACCTGCCCAAGCTGCCCCATGATCCTGGCTGGCCATGTGTGACCAGAACCACCGCTCACTCTTTATAAGATCACCGTGGCAGCTTCTGCGGTCAAAGTACAATGCAGGATACTGGCCTTACTTGGAATTCTGTCCCCTTTCACTGTTTTAACCCCAGGTTCTTTTCATCCTGCACATAAGAGATCATACAATAGTGAAGTTGGAAGGGGCCTTGAAGGCCATCAAGTCCAACCCACTGCTCAAGGCAGGAATCCAAATCAAAGCAGATCTCCCAGATGGTGGTCCAATTTTCTCTTGAAGACCTCCAGCGTTGGAGTCCTCACTGCCTCCCCATGAGGTCACGGGTTCCCTAGTCATTTGGTGTCGTTGTGTCATCAAGTCATGTCTGACTCTTCGTGACCCCCTGGACCAGAGCACGCCAGGCCCTCTCGTCTTCCACTGCCTCCCGGGGTTGGGTCAAAGTCATGTTGGTCACTTTGATGACCCTGTCCAGCCATCTCGTCCTCTGTCGTCCCCTTCTCCTCCTGCCTTCACACTTTCCCAACATCAGGGTCTTTTCCAAGGAGTCTTCTCTTCTCATGAGACAGCCAAAGTATTGGAGCCTCAGCTTCATGATCTGTCCTTCCAGGGGGCACTCAGGCTTGACTTCCTTCAGAATGGACAGGTTTGCTCTCCTTGCAGTCCAGGGGACTCTCAAGAGAGCCTTGTCATACTACTCCAACAATTAAGAAGTTTTCCCCAATATTCAACCAAAATCCAGCTTCCTTTAACTTGAGCCCACTGTTGTGTGTCCTCCACTCTGGGATGATGGAGAACAGATCCTGCCCCTCCTCTGGAGGACAGCCTTTCAAGTCTTTGAAGAGTGCTCTCCTCTCTCCCCTCCGCCTTCTTCTCTCAAGGCTAAGCATGCACATTTCTTTCAGTCCATCCCCACAGGGCTTGGTTTCCAACCCCCTGAACCTCCTGGTCACCCCCCCCCCTTTGAACTTGCTCCAGCTTGCCGGCAGCCTTCTGCAACCTCTGTGCTCCTTCCCTCTATTTGTGTGTTGCAGCTGGCAATATCCTGATGCCGATTTGAGTTTGTGTAAAAAAAAAAAATTGAAGAGGGAAGGGCAGCTAACATGGGAGTCTGTGAAAAGCCTGCTTTGTTCCTAAGAGGCTGTTACTTCCTAGGACTGGAACACATGAGTGACAAGCAGAAGCTTCCTGGTTAATCTTTTGGTATTTTCAGATCAAGGGTCTCGGGTGTTAGGCCTGGGAAAACGGGGGCTCAGCCTCCCCAGGGAAAACCTGTCAGTCAAATCGCTTCAGTCTGTTCTCCATTATTGTTAAGCTGGGCATCTGTGGCCATCAGGTGTTGGGTTGTTTTTTAAAACCTACATTTATTTTTCTTATACTTGAACAGCCTGGTGTGGGAGAATTTTCCAAACAGATACACAAATCGCTAAAACACAGTGGTGCCTCGCTAGACGATGATAATCCGTTCCACTGAAATCGCTGTTTAGCGAAATCATCGTCTAGCGAAAAGCATTTCCCCATTGGAATGCATTGAAACCTGTTTAATGCGTTCCAATGGGGAAGAATCATCGTTGTCTAGCAAAGATCGGCCATAGGAAAGCCGCTTTGCGAACTGCCGATCAGCTGAAGCTTAGGTCCCGAAAACACCCGTTTTGCGAGCGCGGAGGGAGCTGTCAAAATCGTCGTCTAGCGAAAATCGGTTTGCGAAGCAGGGACCAAACATTGTCCAGCAAAATTCCCCCATAGGAATTACTGTTTTGCGAATCACTATAGTGATCGCAAAAAGTCAATGTTTAGCAAAAAAAACCTGTCATGCGGGGTAACTGTCTAGCGAGGCACCACTGTACAGGCTGAGCTCCTCTGAAAGCTCAGAAATCAGAAAGCTACTTTGGGCTCAAAGGTTTTGTTTTGTTTTTTGGCTAGGTTTGCCTTTCCCTACCTGGCAATGTGTTCAATTACAACTGCCATGATTCTGTGTCCATCCATTCTGCTTTTGTCTTTCAGAGAAGAAAGAAAACAAAAAGAAAGAGAAAAGGGAGAAGAAACAAAGGAAGAAGAAAAAATCAGATCCTCAAATGGTGACTTAGCACCAAAAGCAAAGGGAATGTCCTTGGGGGGAGCAATGCACCAAGCCGTCCAGCAGAGGGCACCCTAAAGGAGAGAAAGACTCCCGAGGTTGAGCTCCTTCCGCAGTTACTCTGGTTTTTAACCCCTGGCTGTTTTTTCCCATCCTGTTCAAGCTGTTGCATGGTATGCCTTACCTTTCTTTCCCATATGCTCGAAGCAAGAGAAAAGAAAGGTTTCTTCCCCCCACCCTTGCAATCTGCAGCACCCAGCATCTCCCAGGCCCAAGATCCCCACGGCTACTGGCCCAGATATCTTGGCATTCTCTTGAAAGTGCACCAACGGTGCAGCACTGTAGCGCTGTGGCTCTTACTTCCTGCTTTAAAACGTAGAAACGCTCCCCCAAATACAGTAGCCACTGACATGTCATGCCCGAAAAAAGGAGACCAAAAAAAAAGAGAGAGAGAGAGAGATACCAATTTGCATAAAACTACACCTGCTGGTTGATAGGGACAGCTGGATGATCAGAAATGTTTTTTTTGCAATTTAAGAAGCCCAGTCCAGCTTGCCCGAGTGAGGAAGAATGGGATTAGCTGGTCTAGACCTGCCGAACCCGCTGCCTAAGTTCTGCTTCTCACTGTGGATGATGGGCCACTTCGGAATCGCTCGTCTACCCCCCCCCCCCTTTTTTTGGTCCTTTCTATTAAATCAGGGTTTAAATTGGGTTGGCTGGTCCTTCGAGTAGGGAAGACCTTCCAGAAAAGGACTCTTCCTGCCAGCTCTTCAAAGAGAGGGCAGTTCTCTGTTAATGTGGACACGTAGCCAACCTAACCCAGAGGACTCACAGTAGACGAGAAAGTATGTCCCCAAAGCACCTGGACAGAATATTTGATCCAGTGGCAGGCAGGAACTCCTAACTTGTTGAAGGACTAGAAGAACACCGTGTCCCATCATTCTGTGAGCTTTCTCACAGCAATCTTACCTTCCTCCCTCCCCCCCCCCGGACTGTACATCTATTTCCCTCTAAAGCAACGCCAAAATGACCACTCGCCTGGTTCTGTCATAGACGCAAGCGCTGGAGGTGGACGCAGGTCTTGCAGACAAATGGACACGACTCTCTAAGTCTCCCACATGGATGACCTTGTCTTCTTCTTGACATCCTTCACCTAGAAGAAGAACTTGTCGTATCATGGAATTGACTTCTCTTGGCCACCATCCCATGTTGACCCCTACGTCCCATCTTAATCCAAAGTCTTCTTGCACAACAGAGAGACCAAAGGGTACTTGGGCATGGTCGTTGTGGGTTTTTCGGGCTCTTTGGCTGTGTTTTGAAGGTTGTTCTTCCTGACGTTTCAGCAGTCTCTGTGGCCGGCATCTTCAGAGGACTGGAGTATGAACTCTGTCCATGCTCTGTTGCTGTTTGTTGGATAGTTGTGGGAACAGCTTTTGTCCTTTTCAGGAGATAGGGTGATCAGCGTGTTTTTGTTGTGGATGTATTGTTGCGATAAGTGGGAGAGATTATCTGTCACTGTGGTTGTCTTTAGCTGGTCTTTTTTGTGCAATGATCCCTGGTCCTTGTGGCTGAGTAGAGTTCGTTGACCTTCTGCAGGCTGTATTTTCCCACGCTGGAAGCCAGGCCTTGTTCAGTTTCAGACTTTCTTCTTTTTTGTTGAAGCTATGCTGATGTTTATGGATTTCAGTGGCTTCCCTGTGCAGTCTAACGTAATGATTGCTGGTGTTGTCCAGTACTTCAGTATTTTGAAATAGAAATTTCATGTTCAGCTTGTTTCACGGTAGGTTCAGCTACTGCCGATTTTTCCAGTTGTTTCAGTCTGAAGTGTCTCTCATGTTCTTTGATTCTGGAGCAGATGCTGCATTTTGTGGTTCCAATATATACCTGGCCACAACTGCAAGGTATCTGGTCTACTCCTGCAGTGGTGAGAGGGTCCCGTTTGTCCTTTGCTGACTGTAACATTTGTTGTATTTTTTTGTGGTAGGTCTGAATATTGTTTGTAGCATGGACAGAGTTCCTGCTCCAGTCCTCTAAAGATGTCGGCCACAGAGACTGGTGAAACATCAGGAAGAACAACCTTCAGAACACGGCCAAAGAGCCCGAAAGACCCACAACAACCATCAGATCCCGGCTGGGAAAGCCTTTGAGAATACATGGTACTTGGGCAGTTGATCTCTGATGGGAACTCTGAGTGTCTGGTCTGGTTTTCATTCCATGGACTCAGATGGTCCTCAGAACGGAGCATGTGACAGAGACTCCTGTTCTTATGAGACGTTCCAAGGGTGTAGCCCGTCCAGATTTGGGAGCCCTTTGGAAGGGGTTCCTGGAGGTTTCTCTCTGTCTTATTATAGAATCATAGAAACCTGGAATTGTAAACTGAGAAGGGATTTGAAGGGTCATCTAGGCCAAACCAAAGGAGCATCGACCGCCCAGTGAGGCCGTCTGCTCCACTGCCGGACAGGTCTCACCATTGAGAAAATCCCCCTAATTTTAAGTCAAAATCTTAATTTCTTCTCATTCAGGTTTCATCCTCTGGAGCCACCAGGAGCAACGGGGTTTTCTGCTGTCCACCTGACAGGCCGGCACTTATTTAAATATTGTTGTCTCAAGCACTTCTTTTCTGGACAAACTATAACTAGCTCCTTCGACCATTTCTCATGAGGGTTGCTTTCCTTTGCTAGCTCGGACATCTTCCAGCTTGGTCTTGTCCACCTTAAATATTAGGTTCATTTTTTAGTTTATTTACCTTTTGTGTGTGTGTGCTGGCTGGGTAGCTCAATGAGTTAGGCCTCTGGATGTGGAGCCGGAGGCTGGGAGTTCTATTCCCCCCTGGTGCTTCCTGGGAGGACAGCCAGCCTGGATGGCCTTGGGCCAGCTGCACACAGTCCCAGGGGCACCCCCTAGAGGAAGAGAATGGTAATGCACTTCTGAGTATTTTCTACCTGGAAAACCCTGGGAAAGGGTCACTATAAGTTGGAATCAGCTTGACAGCACACACACACACACAAGCTATCACCTGTTCTTGCTCCTGAAAGCACATCGTTCTTCTATCAAGGGAGGACTTCCCTGCAATACAGAACCCTGGATAATCAGCATTTTGGATCATTTAGAGGTGCTATCCATGGAGGCTCTCTGTTTGATCCAAATGCTGATCCATGGAGGCTTTCTATGTGATCTAGAACAGTGGTTCTTAACCTTGGTTACTCGGATGCTTTTGAACTGCAACTCCCAGAAACCCCAGTCAGGACAGCTGGTGGTGAAGGCTTCTGGGAGTTGCAGTCCAAAACTCCTGAGTAACCCAAGGTTAAGAACCAGTGATCTAGAACAGTGCTCCCCAACCTTGGGCCTCCAGATGTTCTTGGACTACAACTCCCAGAAGCCTTCACCAGCACCTCTGCTGGCCAGGATTTCTGGGAGTTGAAGTCTAAGAACATCTGGATGCCCAAGGTTGGGGACCACTGCTCTAGAAACATTTGTCTACATAGAGAAGGCTCTTATTTTCATACAAGGATTCTTAACATGAGGAAAGCATTGGGGTGGGCACCATGAGAGCACTTGGCTTCCTCTCATGTTGTACAACCACACCTGTGTAAGACTTGAATAAGGCAATGCTGGGCACAATCCACCAGGTACTTGCATAAATCCTGTTGAAATATCTTTAAATGATGAGGCTTGCTTAGAAGATATCCCAGGAGATGATGCCTAGCGGACAAAGGGCAGTTGGCGAGCTACTTTCCTCTATGAAAATGTGCACTGTGAGTCTATAATGAGGACCTGGTTTCTAGAACTCGTGGATTTCAGACAGGTTTCTGTGATTTTGGACAAAAGAAAATGACAATTGTTTCTATAAATAATAAATATATAAATATATAAATAAATATATACATAAAATATAGAAAATTTATTTCTAGAATGTCACTGTATTTAAAACCGCTTTCATCATATATATGTTTCTTAATTTTTAAATATATGTTTTATGCAGTGATGCTGCTTGTAAATAGTTATTTGCATTTCATTTCGGGACTTTAGCGGATGATGCAAACAAAATTAAAAGGGAGCAAGGGGAAAGACTAGCACATGCTTTGTCCATTAGTTTTCATCTCACCTGAGATGTTCTTTGGGCCAAACAAAACAAAATAAAATAAAATTCTTTTTTCACATTCATGTCCACCAATGACCACCAGGAGGCACTATACAGTACAGGATGGCTTAAAAGACTCCCATTTTTGATTGCAACTAAACCTTAAAAAAACAATTGCTTTCTTTCAAGTACAGTACAAGCACATTAATGCATCAGCTACTGCAATGTTGTCTATTGCCTGTATTGCATCAAAGGAATAAATGAGAAAAGTGCAGCTGTCCGGTATTCAATAAAATCTTTTTAAAAAAAAAAACAAAACATATAGTGTGCATTATAGATTCTCACCTATCTGAATGAGTTTCACCTCAAGGTAGCATTGCTGCCCTCCTGATCTTGTGGACTACAGTTCCCATCTGCCCCAAAGCAGTGGTGGCTGGAGGGGGTGATGGGAGCTGCGATCCATTCATTGGAAGGAGACCGGCTGGCGGAAGGTTGCCTGAAACCAGGTGTCTCAGGGTTGGGGCCGTTTGATCCCCAAGGGTCCGATTTGAGAGTCAGAATCCTCACAGACAGAGCTAGGCCTTAAATCAGACGTGACCCAGAGAGCTATTCAAGAAGATGAGACGTTTGGGAAGAAAACTTTCTTCTGTCTAACCCTTCGGCTAGCGCGCCGTTCTTGGAAGGCATTCCCAGGGACGGGGGCTTGCGACTCGTGACTCGCTCTGGAATCCGACACAAGTCGCACCAGCTAGTTGAACTCGAACTCAACTCAGGGGTTTGGGGTGGGGGGGAGAGACCTGAACCCAGTGCCACACTTAGCCTCCTTTTTTTCCAAGTTGTGTTTTGAGTCTCTAACGTCACCCTGCTGAGAGGCGGCAGGCTTGCCTTCCCTTCCGGGAGCTTGCAGCGGCCTCTATCCATGCGCAGAGGCTGGGGCTGGCTCCGGGAAGCGATGTCAACTTGCTCCCTTGGCGCATGAGCCAGTTTCCGCTGGCTGGCACATGCACAGTCCGAGTCCAGGGGCAGGGAAAAGGACTCAAGGCTCAGATTTGGAACTCGGGTCTCAGCCCCCAAGACTCGGATTTTCCAGTAGCCCTTAGCCTTCCCCCGAGGAGTTGCACAATAGTCTTGAGGACTCTTCCCAAATGGAGCATTTCACCTCTTTTTCTCTTCGCTTGGCACTGGAATAACCCCGGATTTACCGGAACCCCCTGTCCACACTCTCGCTTTAGGTCCGCGGGCCCACAGAGTTTCTCCTTCATCGGAAAAGAAGAAGAAAATGCCTTTTAAGAGTTGCATCCTAGCCAGAAGTGTTAAGAACTTTCCCCTCTGCAGCTTCGCTTGCAAACTTCCAGGGCTTTATGGACAGTCTCCTGAAAGACTCCCTGCCCGGAGTCTTCTGCAGCTGCAGAGGAACACGACAGGGCAATTTCTCCGATGGCTGAAGTGGTTAAGGAATTGGAGGGAGGGAAGTGGAAGGCTGATTATTTATTATTATTTTATTTAAAATATTTTACCCCACCTTTCTCTTTAAAAAAAAAAAGGACCCCAGGCAGCTTACGTCATTAAAAGACAATATTTAAAGCAAAAAACAGTAAGTTTACAAATACTAAAAAGGATCAAACAAATATCACTCTAACTGGAAATAAAGAAAGTACTAAAACACATTCAAAGCAGTCAGGAAAAAACTTCAATTTTTTTAAAAAAACCCACACATGCAGCCATTCACTCAGGGAAAGCCTGCCTGTAGAGAAAGGTCTTGGCCTGCTTGTGGAAGGACAGCAAAGATGGGGCCAGCCTGGCCTCCAGTGGGAGGGAGTTCCAAAGTCCAGGAGCGTCCATAGCAAACACAACTGTGAAAGTATAGGTATGTCTGGGGTTTTTCCATGTGCTTTTCTAGCTGATGCGTTAATGCGAAAATGCTAGGAAGTGCCATAGCGCTGAACACCTCCCTCGGTGTGAAGCCATAGCAAAAAAAGAGAAAAAGTTAATGTTTTGCAAGAGACTGATGTGGAAACACATGAAAAAAAAATGGTACAAAGAGAGATTTTAAAAAACGTCATCTGGATGTTGGGGGAATTTTCATTAAGCAATGCAGCACCTTGCATTTAAAGAAATATATGCTCCATATGGATGAGACTTTAGTTCCATCGACTTAAGATACAGTACATAGTGTGTTTAAATTGTTTTTAAGTCAGTAAAAACAAAAAAGAGAGCAAAAGGTGCTGCCTTTTGCTGGTGTTTAAAGCACTCTCTGGGCAGTCTGAAATTTCATTATGTAGGTCAGTGCTCCCCAATCTTTTTAACACTGTGGACCGGTTGGGGAAGGTGGGGCACCCCCCGCGCTCGTGCACATGCACGAAGGCAGGGGGCGCTGGGGGGCCACTCGCGCACGTGCATGAAGGGGTGGGGGTGCAGGCGTATGCACAAGGGGGGCTGTGCAGGGGAGTGCGTGCGGGGTGGGTGGGAAATCTGTCTCCGTGGCCCGGTCTGGCCCAGGCTACGGACCAGGGGTTGGGGACCCCTGACGTAAGCTACACATTACCACCCTCACCCCCGTGAGATAGATAATCAATTTACCGACTTGAGTTGTCTACTTAGGATTGAACCTGGGTTGTGAGCAGAGTTTTGGCTGCAGTACTGCAGTTTAACCACCTGTGCATGTGACTTCATCTCATTCCATGTGAGCTGCACACATCCTGAAACCAAAAAGTGAAGTCTTTCATCAGTGGTGACCTGCTGCTCGTGGTAACATCATTCCCACCGCACAGGCAGAGACGTGCAATAGGACCTTCAGCTTCTAAAAACGATTGCATGTTAGTTATAAAATATTAGGTAAAGTAAAGGTTCCCCTTGAGATTTAGTCTAGCCGTTTCCGACTCTAGGGCGAGGTGCTCATCCCCGTTTCCAAGCCGTAGAGCCAGCGTTGGTCCGTAGACCGTTTCCGTGGTCACGTGGCCAGCGTGACTAGACACAGAATGCTGTGACCTTCCCACTGAGGTGGTACCTATTTATCTACTTGCATTTACATGCTTTTGAATGGCTAGGTTGGCAGGAGCTGGGACGAGCGACGGGAGCTCACTCCATCGTGTGGATTCGATCTTATGACGGCTGGTCTTCTGACATTGCAGCACAGAGGCTTCTGCGGTTTAACCCACAGCGCCACCACGTCCCCTATAAAATATTACCAAATACTTAAATCAAATATCACCACGTGTCAAACATAGACACCATGGTTTCAGTTCCTCTACACCTATATTTCTGCCTCTGAAGAATATGAACTAAATTCAAAAAGGTGAACTTTGAGAAAGGAGATTCAACTCTAATTTGAATGTAATCAGAGTTTTTGGACGGTAAGACTAGTCCATTCCTGGCATAAACTTCTGAGCCACAGCATCCCAACTTTCAGACGAATGAAAGAACACAAAAAGCTGTCCTTCCTTGAAGGAAGAGAGTTATCAGTGCAGAAATGGTCCTTCGGATGAGGTCTGTTTATATTTTCCCGTCGTCTTTTCGGAGGGCCCTTGGGCCTTGCCCGAGCCGAGCCAAAGTGTGTGATCTGATCTCAAAACATTTCCATTTCTTGGCATGGCGGCAGTAATAGCTTAGCAGGATACACATTTTCCAAGTCTCGTGAGTTGACCTGAGCCTTTGAGGTCTTGACTGCCTTCTCCTAAGAGAAGAAAGTCAAGACCTTGAAGAAAAGTAAAAAAAGAAGAAGAAAAGTAAAAAGTCTTGGGATGGGAAAAGAAGTGGGATATTTCTGCTTGGTGATAGTATTCAGCAAGAGTCCTGCTCTTCTACCTCCAAGGGGTGCTCTCTGAGTCTCAGACATGATCCTAATGTCTCCACTCACAATCTACACAATCATTATCTCTTGGAGAAGATGCGGGGAAGCCATGAATCTCTATCTGCATGTAGATCTAGAAAAGACACCTGAGCGACCTGTCTTCACATTGCCCTCTTCCCACCAGTTCAGGTCCTGTATTCCATGCACTGGTGCTCTATTTGAATATATCACTCATCAGATGTTCTCAGGCTTTTCTCCTCCTTCAGAATATTCCAGGCTTCCCTTGGTGCAGTACTTCTCACAGAATTTACGACAGAGGTTTTGAGGAATCCTTCTCTAATTCTGCCAGGCCTGCTGGGCTGGGGCCAGCTGGGCAAATAAACATCCCCCTCCGGTTCTGTTTACATGTTTGGACTGATTGCTCCTCTGAGGCTTCGCCTTCGGGTCCGCCTTGGAGGCTGGGACTGGCTCAACCCGTCCCGGCTTTCTGAGGCAAGTCTTGTGTGCAAAATTAGGTGGACGACCACGGGACAGGCTGCAGCCAGAGAATCACAGAATCGTAGAGAAGGGAAGTTGGAAGGGGCCTCCGAGGCCATCAAGTCCAACCCCCTGCTCGAGGCAGGAATCCAGATTAAAGCAGATCTGCCAGGTGATTATCCAAGTTTTTTCTTGAATGTGGAGACATTCAAGATGTTGGTGCAGTCATCAACTCCCGAGGTCACTGGTTCCACAATGTTCCCAAACAACGCTGGGTGCAAAATACGACGTTGGGCTTGGCCACATTCTCCCCTTCCACCCCATTCCGTCACCCAAAGTTGGAAGCGGAAATTGGTGCAGTTGTGGTTTTCAAAATGGACTGCACGCTTACAAGGGGTAGCAGACGGTAGAGAAAGATATTTAGGGAGTCTCTCTCCTTTTCTGCCTGTCCTGATCTCTCTTGGGTGTCAACTGATATTCTCATAAATGACTCAGCTTCTTTCTCATTTTCCTGCTCAGTTGTATATAGCAAGCATAGCGAAGAGTTTCTATATTAAATCCTTTTTCCTTTGCTTCTCCTAAGTCGTTTTTTGCTTCCTAATTGCACCTTAAGCTTCTCCTTCCTTCCTTTTCCAAAAGCATAAGAGGAACCTTTGAGGACCAAATCAAAGCAGAGATAAGGAAAGTTACTGTTTTTGGATTCTGGCTGCTTTAAAGTTTTGAATTTCTGGTGAAATGCCTTTGCCATGCAGTGGAAGTGCAGAGATTCACAGAGGAGAATCCACAAATAGTCCAGCCCTTTCTCATTAACTGGCACTTAAGGGATCAATAACTCACACCGAGACCTTTGTAGGAGAAAGTGAATATAGGTGTTGCATTACTTACAATTGTGAATAGATCAACAGCAAACTAACCACCTGCCTTCAACAGACTGAAGAGAGGGAAAGGAACATTCAGAATAGGGGCGGGGCTCTCTCTGAATTCAGAGGCAGGAAAAAACGATTGGTTAGTGCTGGAGAGAGTGACAGCCACCCCAGCCCAAAAAAAGTCCCACCCAGTCACTCAAACCATAGGCAATATGAGAGGTTGCAAAAACTCCCAACACTGGTTTAACCCTGCGAGGTTGGCCATGGGCCATAGGGTTTGGAATACTCTTCTTGAAGCTGTAGTCCAAAAATAACATTTGGCATTGCTGAAAAAAAGACTTCTCAGAAGTAAATATGCATCTGTAGTGCAACTAAAGAAGGAGGACGCTTCGGAGTTTCAGAGCCCCCACTGCCTGCAAATATCCATTTTGTCTGGCATCAAATATGGTGGCCAGAAAGATGTAGATCAAAAATGTCGCCCCAGGGTGGAATGCCTGGATCTTGATACCACAGTCAAAACACCTGGTCTGTAGTTTACACTCAAAGCATGGGGATGCAACTTTTCTGGAACCCAGGTTCCTCCACCAGCATGGCCAGGATACAAGCTGCCTAGGAAATTCTAAGAGTTCCTCGTCCGCCCGCTCCCGGCCAAAGAGTAACTTTTTCAAACTCCGTGGTAGTTAGTAAATGTACTCAAGACAGGGGCACTAAAGAAAACCATAAAATGCAGTTAGGAAAAAGCAGTGTTAATTAAGCTCTATGAGCTGTGATAGATCAACGGTACCTCCATCTCCAGGAGCAGTGTACCTCTGATTACCAGGTGCTGGAGGCAAACCTTTGGGGAGAACTGTGGACTTTACACCAGACTGTCAGGATGCGTCTGCCTTGATGCTGTTGATGATATTGGATAGTGAACTAGGCAAGCCTTTGGGAGCAACTTGGTGAAGTTGTTTTCCCGGACTACCTATCCCAGGATCCACCATCCAACGTGGCTCTTCACTTAGGTTTTCAGAAGCACCCACTCCTTCCTCTTGGCGGCCACCTGCGCATTTCTCCAAGCTGTGAAGCCTCAACAGAAAGCCATCTGTCATCCCTGAGGTTTTCTTAGGGTTCCTCCTTGCTCTGCTCCTTTGGCCGCTACAGCTGTGCATTCAGAGGCATCCCGGATGGGTTTTCTTCTCTGCAAAGCTGCAAATGAATGGCACTCTCTTCTCTTTCCAGGTTAGTCATGCTTTCTGACATCCCCATCCACAGCAGAAGAAAACAGCAGGGAGAGAAGGCGTCCTGAAGCCAGAACCGCAGAGTTTTTGGCTGCAATACCACAGTTTAACTGCTGTGCCACAGAGAAAACAACGAGGAGAGAAAGAACTTCAGCCCACTCACCTTCAGCCTTGGTCCTAGCCTCTGTGGTTTGATCCTGTCTACCGTTTAGACCTTGGGAAGATGCCTTTTTTTTCCTCCAACTACAGCTCCTGGAATCTGCTGGCCGTAGGCTAGCAAGTCCCATGAGAAGAAAATAAAAGAACCAGGCACATTTATCCTTGAGAAAACTGAGGGGAGATAGGATAGCATTTTTTTTTCAAACGCTTGCAAGACAGTCCTACAGAGGAGGAGCAGGATCCATGCTCGATCATCCCAGAGTGCAGGACACACAACAATGGGATCATGTTAGCAGGACGCCGGATTTAGAGTGAACATCAGGAGATGACCCATGACATCAGGAGAAGATGGTGAGGACTCCAATGTTGAAGGCATTCGGAAGAAATTGAGACAGCCACCTCTCAGATCTGGATTCCTGCACCAAGCAGGGGGTTGGACTCGATGGCCTTATAGGGCCCCTTCCAACTCCATGATTCTAGGGTTCCGCATCGTTAAAAAAAAAACTTGATTGATGTAAAAATGTTGGAGCCTGTCCAGGGGACGATGAAGAGTGAGACGTTTGTAGAGGAGAAGTCCCCTCAGAAGAAAATTCGAAGGAGTGGGTGTGTTCAGCATATGGAAGAGATAAAGAAGAGGTACCACGATGATCACCATGATGTGCTGTCAAGTCAGTTCTGAATTATGGCAATCCTTTTTTTCAGGATTTTCCAGGTAGAGAGTGCTCAGAAGTGGTTTCCCCTTTCCTTCTCCTGGGGGGGTGCTCTGGGACCACCGTGCAGCTGGCCCAAGGCCACCCAAGCTGGCTCTTCTCGCAGGAGGCACAGCCGGGAATCGAACTCCCAACCATCCGGCTCATCCGCCAGAGACCTAAATCACCGAGCTAGTCAACCAGCTCCTCATAGGTTATGGAAAAGCAAGACAAGCAAGGACAAGGAGTGGCAGAGAATTCCCTCTGCTTAGGTATATGCGTTGATGCAACATTCATGCAACCATCTCTTCAGCAGCTTACACACAATTATTTTGCACCTCACACCATGTGGGATGAGAAGTGAGAAGATGGGGACCAAGTGGCTCGGCCTACGAAGTGGACGATGGGAAACGTCCAGGTCCCTGACATACCTCCTTACCGTTCTTTATCTTTAAACTAGGCTTAGTCTGGCTCGCCCCTCAAACGGAGGACTCTCCCCCCATGAGAAAAGGCACACGACCATCACAATGATAGAGAGGCCCTCTGTACGCATCAGCCCCTTTTGTTCCATTATCCCTTTCTGTGGGAGATGATGGGACTGCTCAAACCTTCTTCCTTCGTCATGGCATCTGATGCCATCTGCGCCCCGTCCCGACCCCAAGCTTGGCAAGCAAACCCTGGCAACTCGTGATTAATGGCCCTCACCATCCTCTGTGCCAGCTTTCTTTTGAGGGCATCCCCCCCCCCCGGAGGCTGAAGAGGCATCGTTCCAGCATGGAGTTGCCAATCATAATACAACATGCTGTGGCGAGAGAGAGCCGAGGGAACCGGAGACGTCCAGTTCTAGAGAAGGGAAATGGTTCCTTTCCCAGCAGTGTTTTCTCAAAGGCAGGGTTAGGAATTTAGGGTCCCCATCGGTCCTCTCTTTGCTGATATCTCTTCTATGAAGAGTTGTCAGAGCATCTGAAAGCATCATCCAGAGACTCCTGCTGCCCAGGACCAGTGGAAAGGCAAATAAGAAGATACGGGAATAGGACACGGATACTGTACTGCCTGTCACCACTTAGTACAGTACCTGGACAGCAGATGGAAAGTGAAAGTTAAGAGGAATGCATTTCCCCAAGGATTCACCCTTTGCCCTTCCATGCTGTTTCCTCAGAGATTCATACTTCAGCAGGCAGGTTTGCAAAACTGAGTCCACATTCGCCTCTTCCCGATGACCAGTCAAGAGAGTGACACTCTAACTGCAAGATGAAGAGGTGAGGGGAAAAACATGTCGTGACAAGCGGCCCTCTTTCACTCCTTGAAAGAACACTGCTTCTGACCACATGCTAAGTGTTATCACTTAACACTGAGCAGCAGGTAGGCAGGTCATGCTCTGCCTTACTAGGGTGAGATGTATTTAAGTTCCATTCAAATTGCAGTAATTAAAAAAATAAAAATAAACAGACATATTATAGACGGTGCCGATTTCATGCAGACAGGCCCATTCCTGTCTTTCATTGGTTGCTTTGTTTTAAGTCCCTAAATAGCCACCATAGGATGGATGTCGGCTGACTCTCCAGGCCCCTGCCTCTTCACAAACGCTGCAAAGTTCTCCTGCCCAGATGTGCAAAGGGTTTGCAGAGGTTTAGGTTTCCTACGGCCCTGCCCACCCTGTTCAGCAGCTTAGGTGGTTACCTATCTCTGGACCCCCAGCTGGGCATCCAAGGCCTCTGCTGCTGTTGGACAGAGTGAGGCAGCTGCCTCAAACGGCAGGTCCTGGGGTAGGAAAGGTTTTTTGTAACGTCAGACAGCCTGCTCTGCAGCCCCAGAGTGGGTTGGCCAACCTCAAGAAGGTCAAGTATTTATACAAAGAAAGGGGGGGGGAGCTCAGAGGTCAAAGGAGGGCACTGATCTCCATACAATGGCATATGCAAATTTATAGATACATTTGCAGAGGTTTTTTTTATAATCTAAGGAGAATTTGTTGTTGTTTAGTTGTTAAGTCATGTCCGACTCTTCGTGACCCCATGGACCAGAGCACGCCGGGCCCTCCTGTTCTTCCACTGTTCCTGCTTTCACTTCCATACATCACTACCGGAAAAACTATAGCTTTGAGGATGCGGACTTTTGTTGGCAAGGTGATGTCCCTGGTTTTTAAGATGCTGCCGAGGTTTGTCATCGCATTCCTCCCAAGAAGCAGGCGTCTTTTAATTTCATGGCTGCTGTCTCCATCTGCAGTGATCATGGAGCCCGAGAGAGTAAAATCTGTCACTGCCTCCATATCTTCCCCTTCTATTTGCCAGGAGGTGATGGGATCAGTGGCCATGATCTTAATTTTTTTGACATTGAGCTTCAGACCATTTTTTGCACTCTCCTCTTTCACCCTTATTAAGAGATTCTTTCATTCCTCCTCAGTTTCTGCCATCAGAGTGGTATCATCTGCATATCTGACGTTGTTGATATTTCTTCCGGCAATCTTGATTCTGGCTTGGGTTTCTTCCAGTCCAGCCTTCCGCATGATGTATTCTGCATATAAGTTAAATAAGCTGGGGGACAATATACAGCCTTGTCGTACTCCTTTCCCAATTTTGAACCAATCAGTTGTTCCATATCCAGTTCTAACTGTTGCTTCCTGTCCCACATATAGGTTTCTCAGGAGATGGATAAGGTGGTCAGGCACTCCAATTTCTTTAAGGACTTGCCATAGTTTGCTGTGGTCCACACAGTCAAAGGCTTTTGCGTAGTCAATGAAGCAGAAGTAGATGTTTTTCTAGAACTCTCTGGCTTTCTCTATAATCCAGCGCATGTTAGTAATTTGGTCTCTGGTTCCTCTGCCCCTTTGGAATCCAGCTAGTACTTCTGGGAGTTCTTGGTCCACATACTGCTGAAGCCTAACTTGGAGGATTTTGAGCATCACTCTCTCCTTTGTACCTGGGGGAAAACATGGACTCCTGGTGGACTGCAGCCAAAGCAGAATCTACTGTGGGAAAAGGTTGCATTATGTCCTCCACATTCCAGCATCCAAAACACCTCAAAAATCTGCTCTGAAGGGCTGGAAATGAATGGCCAGCATTACATGTTGGCATAAGTGCAATGGCATAACTCTGAGCAGCAAACCACTGCAAAGGAACAAGTCCCTGCTTGAATTCCTAGTCAGGTGCTGAGTCACACAACTGGCACACAACTCAGAATTCCATCAGGGCTAATTTATGAGCAGTTCTTTGCTGGTCCAAGTTGTGCCAAGGTTTGTATGCTGGCGTAGATATTCAGCTGGGTGCTAGCCAACGTTTACTAATTGCATTCATACCCGGCGTACAGAGCAACGACAACGCCCGGCCAGAGAAGTCCTTTTAAGGGGAACCGGGTAGGACTACATCTTCTCTCTTTCACTTCAGGGAGAAGTGCCCTTGATGTGAGAAATGAATGCACATGGGGCCTGAGTCAGTTCCCTGGGATATTATATAAATAGACCAAGAGAGAGAGAGAGAGACAGAGAGCAAGAGAGCAAAGGAAATGCTTGTTTCTAATCCCAAGGTCACAGCTGGTACTGATCAGGGAAGGGATTTGCTCCCTCTGCCCAGGGAGGGGCAGAGGAAGCTTCTGAGATTTTCCTTCTTTTGTGTTGTGTTTTCTGTGTGTGTGGTTGTGTGCGCATGTGTGTGTGTGTGTGTGTGTGTGTGTGTGTGAGAGAGAGAGAGAGAGAGAGAGAGAGAGATTGAGATTTGAGGGTGGGGTGGCTTTAAAGCCTGGGAACCTGCCTCCACCTTTTCTGAGCATCATCTAGGAAAGGTGGCGAGCACTTTGACGCTGGAGGCGTTCAAGAGAAAATGGGACCACCCTCGGTCAGATTTCCTTGGATTTGGATTCTTGCCTTGCGCAGGTGGTTGGACTCGATGGCCTTAAGGGCCCCTTCCAACTTTATGATTCCACGATTCTATGAAAGAAGAGGGTTGCAATCCATGAAAAGCTCCCACTGAAATAAATCGATTAGTCTCTAAGGGGTCACTGCCTTTGTGTTTTTTCTTGTGTGATACCTTCGGTGCTACACAAAGCGAGTATGTTCAGCCTTCCTTGCAAACACCATTTTGCACAACAGGGAGGATTAGGTTTGGGGAGAGAAGGAACACAACCGAGGGACAGAGGGGGGGGACATGCAACACCATGCATTTTCAGTGCCGATAGAAATCAGGTCTGCGATGTTCACGATTCCTTCTGTTGTTAACGACAGGAGCATCATGACACCAGACAACTCCCTCGTATAAACACTGCAAAAGAGCTGCACTTGAACACGGGACCACCCTCTGTCCGATCAGCTTCGATTTGGATTCCTGCCCTATGAAGCGGCTGGACATGATGGGCTTCAAGGCCCCTTTTATGATTCTATGCAACTCTGCAGCAGAGCAATTGCTCCCAGGTTCCTCCAAGAGATGCTGGCTGGTGGATTCTGGGGTATTCCCCTCCCCCAAAAAAAGTAACTTCCCCTAATTCTATCTCAGATCTCTGATCGATGTTGAGAATGAGATTTGCCCTTAAGTTTACCGAGCTCCCTCAATCTGAGTCTGTGGATGTCAAACATCCCATGTGAAACTTGAGCCTTTGCAACAAGGGGGGGGGGCGGGCGGGAGGAAAACATTAAACTTCTGGATTCTTTTCTCTTCTGATTTCTTTTTCTTTTTCTTTTTGGACGGGGCAGGCCCATATTGTGGCTGGAGCCAGCAGAATGATAAAAGAAACGGCAGAGACCGCTTGGGGGTGGGCTGCTAGAAAGCCAGGAGGAGAGTAAAATGAAAGGAAGTCCTGCATTTACATGATTCTAGCATGTTTTGAAGCACGGAGAACAGCCGCGTTGCCTTCCAAGTGGCTTCTCAGCTTCACCCTGAGCATCTTCCCCGTGAATCAGGACCGGCCACCAGACCCACCAGAGCGTGGAGCCCTTCCGCCTTAGCTCACCATGCGGGAAGTCATCCCCCTCAAGCTTTTGGCCCTGGGCTCCTTGCTGGCCATCTTCTGGGCCGAGGGCAACCCACGCAGGGCCGCCGAGGGGGGTCCGCGCCGGCGGTCCCATCGAGTGCAACAGGGGCGCTGCAGCTACACCTTCGTCCTGCCCGAGGCTGACCCGCCGCCCTGCCAGCACCCTGGGGACACCTTCAACATCAACACTCTTCAGCGGGATTCCCCAGCCGGCCCTTCGTTGAGGATGGACGAGGAGGACCTCTCGATCCAACGCGTCCAGCAACTCGAAAGAGTCTTGGAGAACAACACCCAGTGGCTGCTGAAGGTAGGGGAAAAGGCAGAGAACCTCCCTTTGTCCGTAGCCACTAGAAGCGTTTGCCAAACTTGTTGGCTGATGGGTTTGGAGAGTGGGAGACTGTGGAAAAGAACTTTTTCAGGCTCTGGAAAAGGGTCTTTTTGTCAACTGAGGATGATGATCCTGGAGTCCGAGATACGTTGGTTGCCTGTTTTCTCAACAGGATTCCTCCATTTCTTGAGTAGATCTGAGCAGAGTTGTAGCATCCTTAACTTGGTTGCAACAACCATTCAAGCAGGAGATGCCTTCAAGCAGGAAGCTGTCCTCTCATAGAGCAGGGCAGAGGTTCCCCACCTTGGGGTCATCCAGGTATGGTTGGACGGCAACTCCCAGACCCCCCGGCTGGTAGTGAAGGCTTCTGGGAGTTGCTGTCGAAGAATACCTGGGTGACCCAAGGTGGGGAACCTCTGGTGTCGGGCATGGGGTCACCCCAGAGGTGAACAAGGAAGAACCTGTTGATCTTTCTTGAACTTCGGTTGCTACCTCCCTCCGAAGCCAGTTCTGTATGGTGTATGACTCATATCTTGTACCAGGATGAGATGAAAAACTAAATTTTATGGGGGCCAACTCCAAACTGGTTGCTAGAACCATTCAACGGAGCATGTACAGAATATCTTTCCCTCACAATGAGTTGTCCTTGACAGATTTTTGTTGTTGTTGTTGTTTAGAGCCTCACCTATCGTTTTATGGCTCTCGTTTGCTGTTCTGTAAAGCCAACCATGGGAAGCTGATTTACCTACAGACCCTTTTATCCATCTAGTCCAGGGTTGTGTCAAGTCAGACTGGCAGCGATGGCTTGTCTTAAATGTTTCAGGAAGGGGTCTACTCTTACAATTCTTGGAGAAGTTGAACATGACCCGAGGGTCTCCCGTCCAAGTTCTAACCAAGCCGCAATCCTGCTCCACTTCTGAAATCAGTCAAGAGGCCACCATCTTTTGCGGAGGCTCTGATAGCACACAGAGAGGGCACGTGTTGCTTGGGATTACTCTGCTGGCTGGGGGATTCTGAGATTTGTAGTCCCCCAACAGTAAAGGCTCCAAGCTGCAAGGGCGAGTTTGTACTCCCAGCAAATAGGGACTTCTTCCTTCCGGTTGCCATTAGCCCATCATTTGGGATACAAATTTGGCCGGAGGTCAGAGGATGTGGTTTCTCACTCTGTACTCAAAAGCTTGCTTTGTTTTCTTAGGCGCTTCTTGCTTCCGGGGCTCCAGTAAATTTAGGCCCATAGAGGATTTGATGGAGGCTCAGAGCCAGAACTGTATGTGTGCTTGTTTACAGGGGGGGGGGGGAGGAGCAGCTTCAGTGGGTGGGGGGGGGGCTGACTAGCCAAGGCAAGGCCAAAGAATGGAAACATCTATTGTCTAATAGCTTTATAGAATCGTAGAATAACTCAGTTGGAAGGGGCCTCTAAGGCCATCCCGTCCAACCCCCTGCTCAGGGCAGGAATCCAAATCAAAGCAGATCGGACAGAGGGCGGTCCAACGTTCTCTTGAATGTCTTCAGAGTTGGTGCTCTCCCCACTTTTTGAGGCCATGCGTTCCATTGTTGCGCTGCTCTAATAGTTAAGAAGTATTTCCTGATAGTCAGAGACCTTCGGGTAGTGTGGGCGGCATATAAGTTAAATAAATAAATAAATAAATAAATAAATAAATAAATAAATAAATAAATAAATAAATAAATAAATAAATAAATAAATAAATAAATAAATAAATAAATCTGTCTTCCTATAGCTTGAACCCATTATCACCTGTCCTGCATTCTGGGATGAAGGAGAACAGATCCTGACCCTCCTCTGCAGGGCAACCTTTCAAGTCTTTGTAAAGTGCTATCCTGTCTCTCTTCTGTCTCCTTTTCTCAAGGCTAAACAGGCCCCCAATTCTTTCAGCCTTTCCTCCTAAGGCTTGGTTTCCAGCCCCCTGATCCTCTTTGTCGCCCTCCTCTGAACTTGTCCCAAATCGTCAGCATCGTCCTTGAAGTGCAATGTCCAGAACTGGACACAGGACTCAAGGAGACGCCCAATCAGTCCCAAATAAAGGGGGACTAGCACCTTGCGGGATTTAGAGACTATACTTCTGTTCATGCAGCCTTAAAATAGCATCAGACTTTTTTGCATCCACATCTGCATCCACATCGTGCTTCCATCTGAATCAGGAGATGGCCAGACGATAAATGAAAGACCCTTCCCCCCCCCGCGTCCACCAAGTCCCCCCCCGGCCTCCCCGCCATCTGAACAAGGGCTGCCTGCGTCAGACCCACAAATAACTTGGCCTCTGATTGCCAAAGCCGAAAACGGTCCCAAAGCAGCTCGAGAACTGATTGTCGGGAGGGGGGGGGGCTGGTGGACTTGTTCTTCTTGTGAGAAGAAAAGAGGGGAATAGCAAGAGCAAACCTCACCAGCATCCTGTCTCATGTCAGCATCCTCTCCACGCAGACGGTTTCATAGGGTTGCCGGGACAGCTACCTTCCTTCCCTGAGATCAAGGGCCAAAACCTGAGATTTGGGGGTGGGTGGGGAGACCTTGATGCCCGGTAGGGGGACCTGCAACAAACAGTTGAGGAAATGGTGTGTGCGTGAGAAAGACATGCTGGAGAGAATTTGCAATGAATACGAAGACTAGCTTGTGAATTCTAGCTGCTAGAATGGACAAGTCCATCTTGATAGATCCCTTGTGTTGTGAACTGCCCAGGACAGTGCGTTGCACTAATGGGGCTGTGAACGAACGAACGAATGAACGAACGAATGAACGAACGAGTGAACGAATGAACTAAAAGAATGAGTGAATAAATGCAGCAACGCCAGAGCATTCAGGACAATGAAAAAGACCAAGGTGCTTCTGTGCATGTTTCAAGACATCACCATCATCATCATCATCTTAGAACAGCACAACTGGAAGGGACCCTGTGGATCATCCAGTCCAGCCCCCCGGGGGAGGATTTGAACTCCAGATGCCTAAGCCGCCGAGCCATCCAGCAGTTTCTAAGCCACGAGAAACAAGGGTGTGGTGGAACCTGGGAGGCCCGAGGGGGTGAGCGGCCCCCTTCCCCTTTTTCCCGATCATCCGTGCCCTCTGCAGAGGCCTTTCAGCGGTCAAAACAAATTCAGCTGGCTTCAGTTAAAGCTTCCCGGCTGGACCGATGACTGTTTTCGTGGGGATGGCATTTCAGGCTTTGTGAAAGAGCCGCCGTGATTCAGCCCCTTCCCCACCTCTCGCACAGCGCCTGATCTTCCCGCTGTTAATATGGCTTCCGTTTTGGCCCAGAGCTACGTAGCCGGGATCCTCAGCTCAAGGGCTATGTCCCTTTCCGAGAAGGGCAGCCGCAGCTTTGTGCCAAGGGAGAAAACATCTCTCTCCCGGGTCCCCAGGCGGAACGTCTCCTCGCTCTTCTGAGCTTTCCTCCTCTCCTGTGTGTGCACAGCTGCATCCGACACTGCTCCTGGGAAGCATTCCCGCTGACACAGCAAAACCCTGTAAGGTGACTTGTATTCTGAGCGATCTCTGGGCTGAAATCATAAAAAGTTGCTGCCTCATACCTTTCTCAGCGATTCTGACTTGTGCAAAATCCAGACTCATCCCCTTCACCCACATAAACCATGTCTCCTGGATGACAGATCCTGGATAACTGGAAGGGGCTGCATGCCAAGCCAGTGAGTCTGTACTAATGGCATGAAAGCAGGACTGTGTGAGGGTCCTGACCCCCCATGAATCTTCAAGATCCTGTAATCAGAAGAGTCTAAGCCTTCATTGAACTCATACCCCCAAGAATGCCAAACATCCCCCCCAAAAAACACACACAGATTTAAAAAAATGGATTTTGTAAATTTTGCAAAATGTTGCAAATAGCAGGAGGTTCGGATTACCTTGGGGTTTCTTCCAACACTAAGATTCTTCAAGAAAGTCTTAAGGCTGCATTCTTTCCTTGTTGGTGTAGAAATTTAAAGGGTTAGGATTTGCACTTGTAATTCGCAAAATAGCCGATTAGGTGACCAGCAATTTTGAGCCTATCCGCATGGATTTAGGCTGCCATCCCATAAACTTAAGTGTTATGTCTTATGTTACTAGGGGTGACAGTGACCTTAGGACTTCGGGGTCTCCCAAAGCTTCTCCCTCATTACCAGGTTTCCATGGCATAAACATCTTCAAAAGTGGTTGGCCATTGCCTAAAGGTGGATAAATTGCATCTGTGGTGAAACTACGAATCCCAGCATGCTTTACAGTTGACTAGACGGCAGGTGGGGGTTTAGGACGACTCGGTTAGCCAGATGAAAACTTCGTGGCAGGTTACACAGAATATAAGCGAACACCCGTAGGGTTCTGGCCACTCCCTGATGAAATTGTGCATTAAGGAAAATGCATATTTCCTGCTCTGGGGATATTTTCCCTCCGGGCATTAAAAATCTTTCGGTGCTATATGTATGGGGCACAGAAATGAAGCCCATATTGATCTCCTGATGGCCTTTTTAAAAACGCAAAGAAATTTGCAAAATAGGGATTGAGAGATTGAGGCAAGCTTATGTCTGAATAAACGGAGATAGTTGGTTTTACGGTAATTCTTTTTTAACCTCTCAAGATTGCTCGGCTTCTTACGCCAGGCAAACGATATCACCTGCTTTGGCCCAAGGAGGAGAAATTGTCACCAAACGTTGATCCCTAGGATTTTTTGACAGAAGTCAAATCGGTGAAAATGTAGTGTGTGAAAGGAGAATCAAACCCATTTTCCACATTTCAGCCCATTGGGATCAACCACGGCATCCACGGCGTTACGGAGGCAGGGGGCGTGAGGGACTCTGGCAGGCAACATTTGCCTTCTCCAAGAGCGGGAAGGTCTTGGTTTTTCTAAATCCCCACATCCCTGTGACACACACACACACCCCGGCTGCAATTTTGCTCTTCCAAGACAGAGCCTGTTTTTCATAAATCCAGCTGGAACCACTTAATGGGACCTGTTTGCTTTGGATTCGGGTCCTGAAAAAACAAGCAGGCCGCATGGCGAGTTGGAGGGAGGGAAGAAAGATATATATACATATATCTTTCTTCCCTCCTTGATTATGCAGAAAATGTTGGCCAGGCAGCTTCAGTTCAACATTCCTGGAGAGCCCAGTGCTGGTTGATTCAGGTAGATTGTTAGGAGAAAGAAGTTAAAAGAAGAGGGTGCCTCTGTGCATATACAGAGAGCTTCTTGCTCTATGCTGTCAAGCCGCAACTGACTAACAGCAGGGATGTTGGGAAGTCTCTGGGTCTGGGTTTGAATCTTTGGTCCCAAGGCCCACGCCCCAAGTGTGAGGGCCTATTAAAAAAAGCTTTTCTCCTATTAAAAAAATGAAGGGTGGGTTCGGAGGTGTGACTCACAGGAGCGAAAAAGGTCTGTTTGTCCCGGGTAAAGGGGTGTACAGAGGGTGGTCCGTGGGGCAACATGCAGGCCCTACTCCCTGAATGTGCTTCTCAACACAACGGGGTCTCCCACCTATCCTCCCCGATTTAAACATTTCTAAATACTTTGCTCAGAAAGTGCTCTCCTACAGCTGCCTAGAAGCTGCAAAGTGGAATTTTGCTGTACTCCTCTCAGCAGATCTGGCCCCACCCACGGAAAAAATCATTATATATATATATTTTGCAAAATAATGTTTCATCACTAGAGGGCATGATGTGGCCTTTTTCATTTTTAAAAGTTTTTCAAAGGAAAAATGTTTTGAGGGTGGGCGGCGTGCCCAAACTGGTGCGACATTTTAAGGTGCATAGATAGCCATGAGCGAACTCTTGAGCCACCGGGAGCTGGTTTCCAATTTAATTCTGCAGGCTACACATTGCCCCCAACCAGCAAGCTGGTGACTCAGTTACTGGCTCTGGAAGGATGGAAGGTGGAGTCCACCTCAAGCTGGCTACAGGATCAAACTCAGATCGTGAGCAGAGTCTGCACTGCAGTACTGCAGTTTTAGCCGCTGCATCTTTAACATTTATTTGACCATTTGTGTCCTTTGCTTCTTGGACAAACCCACCCGGGCCAGAATCCTATGGCTGATTTATGTGAAATTGCGTAAGTCATGGGGGCAAATTGCTGCTCATTGACGAAATGCCATTGCATGACTAGTCACATGTCCATTGCATAAATGAGTGTAAGACCTGAGTTGCAACCAGCACTACATCAATTAGTAGCAATTTGCCTCTGTAATTTACTGTATTTTTTGCACCATAAGACTCACTTTTTTCCCACAAAACAGGGGTGTGGAAAGTCTGTGCGTCTTATGGAGCTAAGAAAACAGATTATATTTTCCTGTTTTCTTCTCCTAAAAAATTGGTGCGTCTTATGGAAAGGTGCGTCTTATGGAGCGAAAAATACGGTATGTGGTTTAACTTACACTTACTGAAGTCCCACGCTTAATGGGATTCTGACCACACCAGCTACAGGATTAGCTTTGGATAGGCCTGATTAAATAAACAGGTGTAAATGACAGAGTCAGAGATGGAGGTGACTTCCTTCACCGCGCCTGGCTCCCTTTTTCTTCTGATCTTAGCTTCAATCCTCCTTGCAGGTACCTGGAGAGAAAGCTGGTTTCCTCAGCCGTTGTGTATTGTTGTGAACTGTTCTTGTTGCGACATAAAGTATTTTGGGGTGACTTGGTCTGGACTGAGCCATTAAGACCCATTAGCTTTACAAAAGACCTGCCGCAACGGATGGAGGAGAGAACTGCCAGAACTGGTTTGTTATGGCTCAGACAAAGGTGCCTGAATTTTGAGGTCTCCTTAGGAGTGTGGCTGGGGGTGGGTTGGGGAGGGACTTCAAAAGTGGCTGCAGGACTTTGGGTAGAAGTCTTTCCAGCTGTTTGGAAAGTCCCCCCCAGGAGGAAATGCACAATCTGCATCTGTACACACACACATACACACACAGAGAGAGAGAGAGATGGAGGAGGGAGCAAATGATGCTGGAATGAGTGTCAGGGTTGTTGGTTTTTTTTTTTTTTTTTTTTTTTGCAAGAACAGCCCGGATCCTCTGTCCTTGCTTGCTGAACTCTGGCCGGGGGGGGCCTGATCCTGCTCAAAGACAGGGTGATCTAGTGGTCTCCAATACTTCAAGAACTACAGTTCCTTCAAAGAGCTTGGAAACGTTGCTCGTATGAAACTACGGTTCTCAGAATCCTCCTGCTGGGGGATTCTGGGAACCGTAGTCCAAAAATGATAAGTGAAAACAGATTTTTTTAAAAAAAGTAAGGAGGAGGAACAACAACAACAACAACAACAACAACAACAACAAAAACGTGGTGGCACCTTAAAGACTAGCTGTCATATTTTTTTTAAGTGTGAGATTTCTGGGCCAGTCCATGAAAACTCACATTAAAAAAATATAACAGTTTGTCTTTCAGATGCCGCCACGCTTGTCTTTTTTTTTTTACTTTTTTTTTGTATTCCCCTATAAGGGTTGCACAGACTAACACGGCCACCCCTTCTACAACTGCAGTCCAAAAAGTAACTTTTCCAAGCCCTATTCCCTCCGCCTTCGTTGTGGCTGCGATGATACAGAAGCCCCACAAAATCTCTCCTCCCTGCTGACTTCATAGAGGCGAGCTTCAATACCCTTCAGTGTTGAACCCAAGAGGAGGAAAAAATAATGATCCTATTTTTCCTGCAAAGCCTGCTGTCTCTTCTCTGCCCTCTTTTCCTTGGAACTGACACGGGTCTCCCTCTCTCTCCCCTTCTATTTCTCTGCCTGCTCTTCGGTGATGTGCTAAACTGCCATGATGGCATCCAGAGAGGTACTGTTTTGGACTACAGACCCCATCATCCCCTAGCCAACCCAGCCCCAGGAACTGCATTCCAAAAATGCAACTTTCCCAAACCGTCCCTCCACGGGCAAAGGCCGAGTGACCCTTTTTATTTCTGGGTTGCTTCTCAAGAACACAGCGAACATGGATCTGGCCCGCTTTTTCCAAAATAGAAGAGAGAGAGGGAATGACTCGTCCTGACCCCATCCTGTCCTCTCCCTGTTGGCACTCTGGAAGTCTTGGAGTTTGTTATTCTTCCTGTATCTGAAATTAAAGCAAGAAGCCGGAGAGTTCTTTGTTGAAGCCTTTTTGATTTTCTCATCGGGGGCGAAATTAATTTTAGAGCAAAGGCACCATGGCAGGGAGCCAGAGTGGGGAACAAACAGAGAGAACGGGGCAGGGGTGGGGAGCACTGAAGGTCCGTGCGATGCCCGACTCGGGCAGTTAAAAAACGATGATTAATGGGTACCCGTCAAGAGGCTGGAAAGGGAGAGAATGAGCAAGCTGTTCCTCCTGCCCTGTTCCTCCAAAGAGAGTGTGTGTGTGTGTGTGTGTGAGAGAGAGGGAGAGAGAGAGAGATTCTGTGGAACGACCATCAGGCTTGACAGGAGATGGGAAACAGCCCGACCCAAATCCCAGGGAATTAATAATATTGGATCGGGTCCAGTTTTAGGCGCATGCCGTTGAACTGATGGAAGCAGCCCTCCGCCTTCCCACATCTTCTCCAGCCCCTCTGAAAAGGCTACAGGCACGGATGAAAGAGGAAAACATGGCAGAGATTTGAATTTGCGGTTCAGTTCCTCTAGCTGTGCACGGGGGGTGGGGGGTGGTGATTCACAGAGCAGAATAGCTTCAAGTTCCCCAGATTAGTCCACTCCTTTTCCTCGTCCACGGGAGCTTACCGTCTCAATAACTCCCTCGGAGGCATTCGTCGGAGAAAGAATAAAATATGTGCGTCGACTTGCAATGAACGGATCCACCGACTGAACCAACACAGCCGACTGGTTTCAGCAAGAGGCCTCACCAGGTTGAACAGACTGCAGAGAGGGGGGGAAAACAGAACAGAGAAGTAGGGCTCTCTTTGAATCAGAGGCAGAGAAGGAACTATTGGTTAGTGCCGTTAGTGACCGACAGTCACCCTGGCCGAGAAAAGTTCTCTCCCAGCCATACCTACTAAAGGTGGCATGCGGGGTTGTAAAAACTCCAGAAAAATCCACCCAAAACCTGGTCTAGAAAACTGTCACAAGCAGATCCCTAGGAGATCCCATCTTGGCAAGCTGTCGTCTCCAGCAAGTGACTTTTCTATGGAAGCTTTTTCCCCACTGAGAAGATTCTATTTCAATCGGCACTTTTTCATTGCGCGGCCCATGAGATGCGGTGTAGTCCTGTCTGCTTGACAAGAAGGGGCTGCTGATTTCCACATTGTTTGTTCGTTTGTTCATTAAAGGATGGTTTGCTTGTTATGGAGGCAGCCTTTTTTTTTCCAGCCAAGGCGTTCTAGACAAAGACTTGAACGAATGAAGAAGGAAGTGAAACCAATTCACATGGCAAGCGGAAACCGCAAGAACAGCGTGAAAGTCGCCTGGAGCAGCAAGGAAACGATTTCGAAAAGCGCTCAAGGGTTGACTGCCTGGTATGGTGGAAATTAATGCACGATGGGAAAAGACAGAGGAGATGCTGACTTACATAAAATTGCATGTGCTAATCTGTACACCCAGAGCTCAGATTAGAAAAGATGTTTATAATTTCCACAGTGTTGCAGGCATAGAAAGCATCTCATTTGAGCTGAGAAGACAGTGAGTGTCCAGGTACCGCTCGCACTAGATGATGGACAACATCTAGGTCCCTGAGCTCCCTCCAGAGGAGTTCTTTATCTTTACACCAAATGTAGGATGCAGTCAAACTGGTCTCGGTTGGAGACAGGCTGGTTTGCTCTTTTTTTCCCAGTGATCACACAGCATGAATGCATGCAATTACGCACCACCTTGCCCTGATCCATGCCTACCTGCATCTTTTTTGGGGGGGTCCCTGTCAGGTCTATACTGTTTGGAGGAGTGAGGGTGTGGGTGGCATCACACCATCTTGGTTCGATTCCAGCATGTGCGATAGCTGGAATCAAACCAAAGCGTCTGGGTGGCTGGCCCCTTGGCGAAGTCACCGAATGGTCATGAGAAATCGGATGCTTCCTAGAAGGGAGGGGAGAGGAGGTTTTCCATTTCTTTTAAATTGTCACTAATGCCTCTGTTCTACTTTGTTTCCATTGTGCTGTGTCCGCAAAAAATTAAAAGAAAGGCAAAACTTCCTCTCCTTTCTGCTCCACAGAGGAGTGGCAAGGAAGTTTCCCATGTCTCAAGAGCATTAAGCAGATTAGTCCAAGTATAGAGGAGGAAACAGAGAGCGGCAAATTTTGTTGTTGTTGATTTTTTCCCCCTTTCCCTTTAAAGTGAAAGAAGGTTGGTCTAGACCGGTGGTTCCTAACTTTGGGTCCCCAGAAGCCTTCACCACCACCTGTGCTGGCTAGGATTTCTGTAGTCCAAGAACATCTGGGGACCCAATGTTGGGAACTGCTGTCCAATTACAAATCCAGGCCAGGTTAATTAGGCTGGCCAGTATCTCTTGTGTTGAACAGATAAATAGACAACTGTCCTTTGTCAAAGATGACCTACGGCCACCATGGCATTCAGTAGCAGGCTGCATTTAAGGTATGGGAGAAACCTCCAGCCCCTTGGTCTCATCTGCTGAGAGGTCCCCCCCATCAAGAGTAGAACCACTAGCTGGGCATGTTCATGGTGTGCTTCAACTGGGTTTGGTTCAGCTGTGCTGGCTCCCCGTGCATTCCAGCCTCACCCCCTCACTTCTCCAAGGATCCCATGGATGCCAACCAAGAGGGGCGCCTGCTCTCCTCTCCATCCACAAGCCACCGATGCCTGTGAGAGAGTTTTAATCAAGACTTGGCAAAGAGATGCCACCGCCACTGCCTTTTATAAAACCAGGCTGCTGAAACATCCTGAACCCCCACCCCCAATCAGTGTGGCTGTTGGTCTTCAACCGGCGGGCCCTGTTGGTTAAGGGATTCTAGGGTTGTAGCCCCTAAACTCTTACAGAACTCGTGTTGCAAATTAAAATAAGCCGGGGGTGTGTGTGAAGGTTGGGCCAGTGTTTCTCTGACCCATCCTTCTTTTGACTCCTCCCCACAGGTTGGCACGGCTCGCTTCCCTTCTGCATCTCCCGAACAAACAGAAAGGGCTGGTATTCTTATAACCATGGTTGACATTTGGGCACCAAGAATTCGTTTCAAATTTGCCCACCGTCCCCTTTATAAAAATCTGCTGTTTGGAAAGTCTGTTCCCTTTCATCCTTCTGTCTCCACCCCAAAGAAAGCAAAGGTCAGAGTCTCATTCATTCAGATCTTCCCCATTTCCTGTACTAATCCATGGGCTTTCACAAAGGCTTGGATTCCTTAATGAAACTTTGGGGTTGTTGTTTTTTCCCCTCCAGGGAGAATCTCATCCTACTGGGTTTAGCAAGACCAAAGTTTCTGCATGAGCCAAAAAAAAGCTCAGGCATGGCCTGCCGTTTATGTCAGGGGCTGTTTCTTGGCTGTATCCTCTCCTAAGATGTGTCTCGCTGTTTGAAAACCTGTGAATCTGGATCCGGTGGTTATTAACAGATATTCACCTTTGCTGCTGGTTTTGCCGTGTCACACTTTTATAGGTGGTTAAAAGCAGTGGAAAAATTGATCCATGCCTCTCAGGTGGTCGGTCCTGGCGATGAATTCATTGAAGCCCCAAACCCTAAGAAAGATCACGGCCGAGCTGTTTTTCGGGGGCTGGTCTCATTGGACCACATCAAACCAAGTAGTGATTGCAAATGATGCCACCTTTGAACCAAGTTCAAAGCCCTGCTTTGTTGGGAAGGTTTCAGGATAGCCAGAACGGGAAAACAGACCTTTTTTAAAAAGCATACACTTGGGCACAACAATGTGCCGTTGGAATTGTGTTACCTGACACTGCCTGTTGTTCAGGTTCTTAATACAAAGCTATCCATATATCTTTTTTTTCTATTTTTTTCAGCTGCATTTGAATCCGTTTCCAATCTCACAAGGTGTTTTTTTTTTTTCCTTACTGCACATTTTGTACTCACGGGGGTGCTAAAAACGTACACACATAAACACACCCTGCAATTGTCATTGTAGTCCAATGCATGTGTTCTTCTGATCACAAATAGAACTAACGCTATGGAATTGCAAGTGGGTACAGTAGGGCGCCTGTATGCACGCGATCACTATCTGCTGATTCCCTTATCCATGGTCTGAAAATATTAAAAATATTAAAAGAAAAATCCTAGAAATATGTTTCTAAAGATGAAGTTACTAGAAATGGCCACTAGAGGGAGAAAGAGACTATGCTATGTGTGTGTGTGTATATATATATATATATATATATATATATATAGCAAATACTATATATATATATATATATATAGCAAATACTATATATATATATATATATATATATATATATATATATATATATATATATATATATACACATACACATATATATACATATATATACACATATATATATACATATATATATATATATACAGATATATACATATATATATATATATATATATATACACATATATATACATACATACATAATATAGTATTTGCTATTAAAATAGCATTTGCATTAATACATGTTTTTCATCATCCATGGGAACTGATTCCCCATGGATATTGGAGTCCTACTGTACTAGCCTTCAAATATTGGAATATGTCAGAAAATATAGTAGACCTTAGCATTTTTATTGTTGTTGCTTAGACGTTAAGTTGTGTTCGACTCTTCGTGACCCAATGGACGAGAGGACGCCAGGCCCTCCTGTCTTCCACTGCCTCCCAGAGTTGGGTCAAATGCACGTTGGTTGCTTCGATGACCCTGTCCATCCATCTCGTCCTCGGTCGTCCCCTTCTCCTCTTGCCTTTACACTTTCCCAACATCAGGGTCTTTTCCAGGGAGTCTTCTCTTCTCATGAGATGGCCAAAGGATTGGAGCCTCCGCTTCAGGATCTGTCCTTCCAGTGAGCACTCTGGGTTGAGGTTTCCTTCAGAACGGATAGGTTTGTTCTCCTTGCAGTCTAGGGGACTCTCAAGAGTCTCCTCCAGCACAACAATTGAAAGGCATCAATTCTTCGGCAGTCAGCCTTCTTTATGGTCCAGCTCCCACTTCCATACATCGTGACTGGAAAAACCATAGCTTTGAATATGCAGACTTTTGTCGGCAAGGTGATGTCTCTGCTTTTTAAGATGCTATCAGGGTTTGTCATTGCTTTCCTCCCAAGAAGCAGGCGTCTTTTAATTTCGTGGCTGCTGTCCCCATGTGCAGTGATCATGGAGCCCAGGAAAGTAAAATCTGTCACTGCCTCCAGTGGTCTTGTGCTTAGACCTTAGCATATCTAAGCACAAAGAACTGAAGAGGGGAGTGGATATACCATGAATGTGGCTACAAATGGGGTGGATCAGGAACCTGAATACGGTTAAGCTGCTGATCCTAGACTCATAGAAGCCTAGGGCTGTTCATCACGTCTATCTCTGGCAAAGGAGTTCCCTACCTAATGACCTCCAGAACACTGTTAATTGCATCCAGCTATATTTAGCTATAGAACCCTCCCTCTTCCAGCCACTTCATACATCTGGAAGCTAGATGCCATTTGGATGCCGGACTAATTTCTCCACCATCATCCCTGACACCCGTTTCTCCCTTACTGGACACAGCCCTTCTGCCATCAGGTCATGCACTTGCCGTAACAAATGACGTAAGATAGTTCGCATCCTTAAAAGACAATATTTAGAAGCTCAAAACACAAATACTAAATGGGATTTAAATACTCCAATACTGGAATGGATACCACACTAAAAGGATGACAAGCAAAAGCACCTTCAAAAGCGGCAAAGCATCCATTTAAAAGCTCCGCTCAAGCAGCCAGTCCCACAGGGGAAGCTGGCCTGAAGACCAAGGTCCTCTCCTGCTTGTGGAAGGGCAGCAAAGAGGGGGTCAGCCGGGCCCAATGACATTCAGTCATGTTGAAGGTGTTCGTACTAAAAAACGGCACATCGCGGGGGCTCTGTCTTATTCGTTCTAATCAGCTGGAACATCCTGCTTTCGCCACCCTAGGGCTGCAGGAAATGTTCAAGTTTCGCTACCTGTCATTGCTGAGTAGAGCATCAGTTTTCATAACTGAAATGGCCGGCTGCTGCTGATGCCAGTGGTGGTGAACGTTGGATATCCCACAACATTTCTCAGCGCTGGTTTCCCTACCCAGACTTCTGCCTGATTTGTTCTCCTGAGCTCACAAACTGGTTTGTTTTCCTAAGCAAACCCTTTTGCCCACAAACTTGGGAAGATTTATGATGTGACAGTTGAGGGCAATTTCCCGTGAGCTGAGTGGCTTTGTGAAATGCTCTCGGGAGACTTTCTTCTGCACAGAGCCCCCGTTCTACAAACAGCTCTTCCATGGTCACACAAATGGGGGTGGGGGAGGCGGGCAGGGGAAAATATATGAGGTGTGTGCACACGAACTTGTTCCCACTTCTCCAGCCATGTTTTCTTGAGCCCACCTTCCCAATGGCTTGCCACCAGCAAACTCTCAGCCCTAACTTTCAACATTACTCTCAAAACCTTAGCAAAAACAACCCACATATACATAGACACAGAGGGACAGCCTGGGAGGCTTAAAAGCCCAGAGCGATGTTGAGTTGAATGCTTCAGGAGAAGGGCCTCCATGTTCTAAAGCACGATGTGTTGCTGCTGTTGTGTGCCATTGAGTTGCCTCTGAGTTATGGCGATGTTATGAATGGGTGATCTCCTCAATAGCCTGGCTCGGCAACTGCAGACTCAAGCCTGTGGCATCATTTAGGAAGTTAGTCTATCTCATATTCGGCCTTCCTCTTTTCCTGCTGCCTTCCACCTTTCCCAGCGTCGTCGTCTTGTCCAGAGAAGCCTGCCTTCTCATGAGATGCCCGCAGGAGGAAAGCCTCAATTTTGCCATTTTTTGCCTCCAGAGACAGAGTTCAGGCTTGATTTCATCTAGGACCCACTTGTTTGTCTTTCTGGCAGTCCAGGGCATCCTCAAAGCTCTCCTCCAGCACCACATTTCACATGAATCAATTCCCCCCCGCCCCCCTGGTCAACTGGCCAGCTTTCACACTCATATGCAGTGATCAGAAAAACATTTCATTACTCGTCCTAGTCTCCTTTTGCATTGACAATTGAACCGACATTGTTTTCCGTGGTGCAAGGGCCGAAGACTCCCGTTGGCTTCATATCCCACTTGTAGGCTTGGAATTGCATTTCAAGGAACTGGTTCCCAGTCCTTTGGGAGCATCTCCTTAAAGTCTGGCTCTGGAAGCAGCTCTCTTCTCATTCCCCCCCCCCCCGCGCTTCTGGGCTGACATGTCACAGGATGAGAATGTTTTGCTGATGTTTTTCCCCTGGGGGCCCGAACGACATGTCCTGCTGAAGTCCTTCTCTTTTTCCTCCATCCCCCAGAAATCTTTCCAACAATTGGGCACCTGGAATGGATCACATTATTGGATCATCTGATTCACAACAATATTCCCTAAAAATAGATGGATTTGAGGAAATGCATCTCCCTCGTGGGCCGAGGCAGAGGAAGCGACATGGGGCTTTAATCTGTGTCCTCAACATGAAGCCTCTTTCTTTCTTTCCATATATATTTTTTTTGCAAAGCGTCCAGTGTTGCAGGCACCCTCGTGGAGAGTGTGTCTTCCTTGCTCACAGCTGGATCATGTCCAGGTCTGCGATAGACCTTCGCGTTGTGGAGGCAGGTTTCTTTACAACTGACATGACAGAGGCTGTGAGACTATTTATTGTATATCTGCATTATTCATCTCTTCATATCGAGTATTTGCATCTGGTTTTCTAGCCTCAGCTTTGAAAGTGGTTCACAACAGTGGCGATACACATATACAAACACACTGAAATTCATCGGCCCAAATTCCGATGTTGTGTTGTTACACTGGGGGGGACGGGGACATGGCACAACGCACAAATCCCACTTGCATTCCCAGTAGTGCCAAGGACCCGCCTGACTGGCATGAAAGAGGGAATCCAAGAAGGGACTCAGTGGCCAAAATCCTGTTGCTTGTTGGAGTAAATCACACTAGAGTAGGCCCATTGAAGTGTTGTGACTTTGGTGAGTCAGCTCCTCCATAAGCTTCATTGATTCCAGTGAGCCTACTCTGTGGCTTACTTAATGAGGCAAGCCACCTGGCATCCTTTTTAGGAGAAAGGCAGGATAGAAATATTTTTGATAGATAGATGGACGGGCAGACGGATGGACAGAGAGAGAGAGAGAGAGACAGAGACAGATGGATGGATGGATGGATGGATGGATGGATGGATGGATGGATGGATGGGAGGGAGGGAGGGAGGGAGGGAGGGAGGGAGGGAGGGAGGGAGGGAGGGAGGAAGGAAGGAAGGAAGGAAGGAAGGAAGGAAGGAAGGAAGGAAGGAAGGAAGGAAGGAAGGAAGGAAGGAAGGAAGGAAGGAAGGAAGGAAGGAAGAGATGAGAGAAAGAGGGAGGAAGGAATTGATGATGGATGGATGGATGGATGGATGGATGGATGGATGGATGGATGGAGGGAGGGAGGGAGGGAGGGAGGGAGGGAGGAAGGAAGGAAGGAAGGAAGGAAGGAAGGAAGGAAGGAAGGAAGGAAGGAAGGAAGGAAGGAAGAGATGAGAGAAAGAGGGAGGAAGGAATTGATGATGGATGGATGGATGGATGGATGGATGGATGGATGGATGGATGGATGGATGGATGGATGGATGGATGGATGGATAGATAGATAGATAGATAGATAGATAGATAGATAGATAGATAGATAGATAGATAGATAGATAGATAGATAGATAGATAGATAGATAGATATAGATAGATAGATAGATAGATAGATAGATAGATAGATAGATAGATAGATAGATAGATAGATAGATAGATAGATAGATAGATAGATAGATAGATAGATAGATAGATAGATAGATAGATACTGTAACTATTCAGAACATCCCTTATCTTGCCTGATTTCAGAATCTGAATAGGGTCAGCTTCTGATAACTAGGGAAACACCAAGGATTTCCAGGCAGGGCTAATGAACGCATGGTGCCCGAAACCTGGGAGAACCAAGTGTGCCAGTCAGGGTTGGCAACACTGGTCCAGATAGACCAAAGGTTTCGTCCAGTAAGAACGAATGAACTCTTGGTTCCTGTGGATGCATGAATCTGTCCCTCTTCCTCAAAAGGAGCTTTCGAAGCAGAGCCAAGGGGTTGTTTTCCTTCCTTCGGTTCGTTGGGACGACCTGCCGGGAAAACGAACGTCTAAATTTGCTCGGAGTTCCAGCAATTGGTCAATCAAGCAATCCTTTCCCACAGTTTCCACGAGTCTGTTGATGTGTTTCTGGCCAGATGGAAGGCAGGGACGGGAGGGAAATTTAGGAAACAAGAGGAAATTCAAGGACATAATAAGTACGGTATCTAACATATGTCTCAGCCAACATTTCTCAGGGAAATTAATTTTTCCAAAGGGACATATCTTTTTTCCTCCCCGGGAGGAAAGGATCCAGGTTGCAGACAGCACGTCTTGGCCACTGGAAGCGGGGAACTTTTGCTTGACCACAAGACGTGTCCAGGACTATCATCTGGGTCAAATTGCCCTGAGTCAGATTCCTTAGGAACTTTGTCCGATGCTTGGCATCAGTTTCAGGGGAGAGAGCATCCGAGGTATGCCTCCAGAGACTCAAGCTCAACCATCATTCATCGGAGGAGGACCTTTGTGTTTCAGGACATGGAAAAGCAAAGGTTCTCCTCGTGAGATGCATGGGAGGGAGGTTGGAGGTCAAGCGAGAGCTGGCTCTGAGGAGGAGAAATCTCAAAACATCCTCCTACCATGTCTGGTTCTTTTTCCTCTTTAGCTGGAGAGCTACATCCAGATGAACATGAAGTCCGAGATGGTGCAGCTCCAGCAGAATGTGGTGCAGAACCAAACAGCCACCATGTTGGAAATTGGCACAAGCCTCTTGAACCAAACAGCTGAGCAGACCAGGAAGCTGACGAATGTGGAGGCTCAGGTAGAGTCTTTGGGGTGATGGAGAACCAGGCACAAATGTACCAAGAGATAATACATTTAGGGCTGGAGGAGATCAGGAGAGGTTGTGCTAGCCAGAACAGATGGCATGTATTAGGATCTCCTCCACTGGCTGGCTTTTATCTCCTGTCTTCGAATGTTCTTTAAAAAAAAAAAAGCCAGCCAAAAGCTAACTTTCTCTGTTGGTGCACAAGACTTTCGAATACAATGCATGTCTTTCGCAGCACCTTCTGTGAAATGTCCTACCCTGTTTTCCCCAAAATAAGACCTAACCTGAAAATAAGCCCTAGTATGATTGTTCAGGATGCTCGTCATATAAGCCCTACCCCAAAAATAAGCCAGAGTTAAGTGAAACCCCACCCTCCACCCTTGTGCAGCAACCAGAAGTTGACATTATTGTATTTGAATAAATGTAGTTGGTTGTACATTTTTAAAAATCCCCTAAAAACAAGCCCCAATGCATTTTGGGGATCAAAATTTAATATAAGACCTCGTCTTATTTTCGGGAAAACACGGTAAGAAGGTACTGGTGATGTGCCTGGTCACCTATCAGTCACATGAACAGTACATTGTTTATTAGCTGTGAGTCTCTTCCACAATTGACATGATTTTACTTGCTCTGGAGTAAAAGCATAATAAGAATCTGGTCAATGTATGTTTATTAAGCAACATTAAATCGATGGATGGATGGATCAGTGGGTTGTTTGGGCGGGAGGGCAGGTGGGTTGGTCGGTTGGTTGGTTGGTTGGTGGGTGGGTGGGAGGGTTGGTGGGTGGGTGGGAGGGTTGGTTGGTTGATGCATTTACATCCTGCCTTTCATCCAATGAGCTCAAGGCAGGATAAATTGTTCTTTTCCCTAGTTCAACCTTACAATCGATTTTGTACAAGAATACTGGGTCTCTCTGGAACCCTAGTCTAACGCTGTCACCAATACAATGCACTGGCTGTCTTGCACAAGAAGAGAAACCTGCCTGAAGACCCCCCCCCCCCCGCGCCTTCCTTCCTAAAGTGTGGGGAAGGGTAGCAGCACTCTGCCTACAATTTATGGCTTATTCTTCTTCCAGTGCTGGTGGTGGAGGAGATGCTGACAGAGTTGCCAGTTAACCAGTCCTGGGATTGCTCTCTCAGCTGTTACAATTTACTCAGCTGTATAAATTCTTGCCTTGCTCCTTTCTACAGTACTGATTCGGATAAATACTTATTGCTGTGTGCAAAACTGCATTTAACAATTCCTTCAGGTTTAGCTCAAACCTGTCAGGTGGGGTGACGCTGCGAGGAGATCCCAGCTGAGATTTTTTTTTAGCTCTCACCACAGATTTCATTCTGCGCCGCGCACAGGTGTTCAACCAGACCTCCCGCATTGAGAGCCAGCTCCTGGAGAACTCTCTGTCCACACACAAGTTGGAGAAACAGCTGCTGATGCAGACCAATGAGATCCACAAGCTGCAGAACCGAAACAGGTAGGCTGTTCTATGGGCCTGAGAGGGCCTCCAGGGCATTGCCACAGCATCGTGGTATCCTGGCATTTGCCGTTCTAAAATAACTTTGAGTTCTCATGTGCTGTAATTCAGAGAGAGGGCCTAGTGGAGAATTCGGAGTCCCCCCTCCCCCCCCCAAAAAAACCCACACCATGGGTCATCGAGTGGCATCAACCTGCTAGCTGCATTGATTCATATATAGTCTTCTTTCCATGTCGTTCTGAAGACGGAGTGGGGATTTGAATTCGGGACTCCAGTCCAATACTCTAACCACGACACCACTGCCTGTCCTACCTCCATCTAAGTGGTAGATGGAAGGAGAGCTGGATTCCAGCCAGATTGCTTTCTCTCGTGATAGGAAACATCTGCCTGGCTTCAGAGCTTGAAAAAGTTATGTTTTTGGATATAACCTCCCAGAATTCCTTATCTAGTCCGTGGTCATGATTTTTGGGGGGAATTCTCCTCCAAAAAAAAATGTTTCCCAGTTTATAAAAGTAGGCATTGCAGAGTTTTGGATTTCTGGTTAAAGTTTATTTGGGGTACACAATAGAAGTGCAGAGATTCACAGAGGAGAATAGTGACCCAGATAGTCCATCCTTTTCTCATGAAATGGCGCTTAAGGTCTCAATACCTGTCTCTGAGACATTTGTAGGAGAAAGAATACAAAAGTTTCATTACTTACAGTTGTGAACAGAGCAACAGCAAACAAAGAACTAAGCAGACGGACTGCCAGCAGACTAAAGAGAGGGAAAGGAACACTCAGCGGAGAGGCGGGACTCTCTTTGAATTCAAAGGTGGGAAGGAGTGGTTGGTTAGTGCTGGATAGATTGACAGTCACCCCCAGCCCAGAAAAGTCCCTTCCAGTCGAACAAACTACAAATAACATGTAAGGTTGCAAAAACTCAAACAGTATGTGCATGTGTGCAAATATCTTCTTTCTTAAGAATTTCAGGACTGCACTGAGCAGGGCCTGAAAGGGGTTGCAGGGTCCCATGGTCCACTGCTCCTCCTAACTGTGCCAAAATCCGGGCCCCCTTCTGGCTACATGTCTTCCGAACCTAGGCAAGGAGAGGAGTGGAACAGAAAGGAAAGCACAAGGAGAGAAAAGGGGATTCCAAACCCCAGTTTCTCACAGAGGGGAAGAGACTGCTTTATCCTTCATCTTTTGCTTTGAGAAACCCTAGGACTGTCAAATTTGTGACTGGCTCATGGTTCAGAAATCTAATGGGGAGACTTTATATATATATAGTCAAGTGTGTGTGTGTGTGTGTGTGTGTGTGTGTGTGTGTGTGTGTGTGTGTGTGTGTAAGGGACATGGTGGTGCTGCGGGTTAAACCCCAGAAGCCTCTGTGCTGCAAGGTCAAAAGACCAGCCATCGTAAGATCGAATCCAATTGACGGAGGGAGCTCTTGTCGCTTATCCCAGCTCCTGCCAACCTAGCTATTCGAAAGCATGTAAAAATGCGAGTCGATAAATAGGGACCACCACGGTGGGAAGGTCACGGCGTTCCGTGTCTAGTTGCAGTGGCCACATGACCACGGAAACGGTCTTTGGGCAAACTCTGGCTCTACAGCTTGGAGACGGGGATGAGCACTGCGCCCTCGAGTCGGACACGACTGGACTAAATGTCAAGGGGAACCTTTACCTATATACAAGGTGACGGAGAAGCATTAATGGTTGCTAAGAGCCTCAAATTTGAGGGTGGACTGAAGCTGGTCTAGAATATATATAAATCTCAATTTCTTTTCATTCCAGATTCAAAGCCATTTGGAAGTATGCAGTAATTTTTTTTTTAAAGAACTGGCCATGAAAGTCTTCCTTTTCAGTCCAGATGCCATTCTTATAGGAGAGCAATTTCTAATTGATTTCCAGAGGGGGTGAGCTGTCTTAGGGTGGGCTGGGCTCAACAGGGTTGCTTGGAGTAGCTGAGTGCCCCTCGGGGTGACCCAGGTAGGGTGGTTTCAGGACAAGAAACCACACCACAAAGTGACCCTATTTAGCTCCCGAGTCCTCTTTTGTCTCCTGTTCTGCAGGGTGTAGGGAAAGCTGAATTTTGAAAGAAAAAAAGTACAGTACAGGTAAATCAGAGGCCCCATGAACCGGCTTGTCACCAAGTGGCATAGCGCTGAACTTTAATGGGTGAAAAAAAGGGGGGGAAAGGCCTCCCTCATTATCATGGAAGGGAAACTGGGGAAAGCTGATGGGAGGGGGGAAACATTTTTATTGGTAAGTGGCATGCAAGCCCATGACCAAGTGGCATAGTGCTAGACTTTAAAGGGAACAATGACAGAAAAATAGATTCTCCCACCCCATCTTCTTCTATCTACACCTTAACGGGGGAGCAAGAGAAAATGGATGATGATGATTGGTGGCATACTGCTGACATGGGTGATTAGCTTTGTTCCAATCCCAGTGAAAACATATGCTGGAGACTGAACCGAAACGGAGTCACCCTACTCCCACGAAGAGCCAAAAAAGTGCGGGTGGTAAGGCATGGCAGAATGTCATGGAGCTGCCAAAAATATATTAAACCTGACTGTGCCAAAAGCAGCCCCAAAGGTGGGATAAAATAATAATAATATAATAATATTGATTTATATTGCGCTCTATACCACAGCGCATTCCAATAGTCAACGGCAGTTAAAATACAACCGTAACATAATGACAATGATATAACATGCAGTGAGCAATGATCATTCAATAAGACAACCATCCAAATTGCTATAATAACAATATAATGATTAAAATGCCATCTGGTTATACCCTTGGTTTCTTGCAGCCAGTATGGCATGTCTTGGGCTGCCTGAAAGACTCAGTTTTCGTGATAAATGTCTATCAAACAGGCACAATTAAATCATCTTCAACGCTGATGTGGCTATAATTCTTCTGTTGCTCTAGGCATCGTTGGTCATTTCTCAACTGCCATGAAAGCATATCTGGGGGACCACCAAAGTTCTTTCTCTCTGTATGAGAGAGAGGGAGGGAGGGAGGGAGGCCTTATGTCAGAGAGATGCATTCTCTACGAACTGATGGGATCCTTGCATAGGATCTTTGATGCACACAGTCTTCTGTGCCTGCTTTTCTGTGTCAAGTTGAGGTCACCTTCCACGGACTTTCCCGTAAAGCTTTGGCAGGGTGTCCAAGACCAGGGAATGATCCCACGTGTGCCGCAGTTGCAAGCTTAAATCATCCTCTCTCACAAATTTGGAAACCCAGCTCGCCAAGTTGTAATAAGCTGCAATCTCTTGGTGCAAATTTGGAGTGTTCGCAAGAACGTACGGGAATTGCGCCATGGAAACGCAAAGTCCAGATTTTTCAACAAATTCTCTTTTAAAAGAGTGGGCGAGTAGAGTTCGGGCTACCTCAGATCAGAGCATAGCTTAGAAAAGTTACGTTTAGACTAAAACAAAGCAAAACCGAAAGGGTTGTGAGGCCTTTAAGACTTCCCGATTTATTTCAATGTGAGCTTTCGTGGCGACAGTCCACTCCCTCAGACACAGACCTCTTCCTGCCTTTGCTGACCTCTTTATATATATTTTTAGAACTACAGTTCCCAGAATTCCTTCATCAGCAAGACCAGAGTGGCTGTGCAATTGCAGGAGCTGTAGACAGAAAAAGTCAAAATTTCCAAGTTCTGGATCTGGACTTTGTTGGGGGCGAAAGACCAAAAACCTGCTGTCCTTATACAAACAGAATGTATGATGTTAAAGTCTAGATTTAACATTTGGCCCTTGATGCCAATTCGTTTCTCCCTTGAATTGCACAGACCTAGGAACAGGGTTTTGGTTATACTTGTTTTTTCAGTCCACCCACCCATCCATCCATCCATCATTAGCTCCATCCATCCATCCATCCATCCATCCATCCATCCATCCATCCATCCATCCATCCATCCATCCATCCATCCATCCATCATTAGCTCCACCCACCCACCCACCCATCATTGGCTCCATCCATCCATCCATCCATCCATCCATCCATCCATCCATCCATCCATCCATCCATCCATCCATCCATCCATCCATCCATCCATCCATCCATCCATCCATCCATCCATGGTCTTGTTGTTGGCAGTGTGGCGATCCTGGTCTGATGGTGGTATCCTGCCCAGTCCTCTCTTCTGGCATGGTAGCTCCACACAGTGGCCAGGGAGGGTGCTGGAGTGTACTGGGAAGCTGGTGCGGGTCAGGGGAGGTGTGTATGTGTGTGTTAATCAACTGTTTATGCTTGCAGTTAAGTTTTGAGGTGCCTAAGAGTTCTACCCAGGGCCTCTAACCCCAGCATTGTTGAAAGGGGAAGTGTATCTCTCAACCAAGGTTGGGAAGCACTGACCTAGAATATCATGTTCCCTGGGGAATAACTTCTGGTTAGGATCCTTAACCAGCTGGATGAGACTAAAGATCAATGAAGTCTGACATCCTGTTCGTTAGAGAGAACAACAAGATGTCTTAGGGATGCCCTGAAGGAGGACTTTAGGGCAAAAGCCCTCTCCCACAATTGGTGTCCAGTGGTATACTGCTTCTGAACATGGAGGTTCAGTACAGCCATCATGACTAATAGCTTGCCTTTCACCACGTATTCCTCCACCCCTTTGTAAGTCTACTGAGTCCATGATGACCATTGTATCCTTTTCAAGTGCTGTCTGTCGGTTAATTAAAGTCAGTTAATTATGAATGCTGGGAATAATAGAGGCATTGTGTTGTGTCCCATCATCCCCGGACTGTATAACCATGAGAGTGCTGGCTGGGGATTATGGAAATAGCAGTACAACCCCTGGTAGGTTCTCTGTTCAGGAAGGCATCAATACCGTATTTTTCGGTGTATAAGATGCCCCCATGTATAAGACACCTTCCACTTTTCTAACCGAAAATTAAGAAATCTAAGTGGGGTTTAGAAAGTGGAAGGGAAAGCAGCAATCAAAGCCCTACAGGATCACTTTGATCCCTGCTTTCCCCTCCACTTGTTTTTGTTCTCAACTCAGCTTACTTCCGTGTATAAGACGACCTTCCATTTTTAGTCTAAAGTATAGTCTTATACACGGAAAAATACGTTACTCATCCTACGGCAGCAGAGCCAGAGCTTTGGAAAAGCTCCTTTCCTGAGCTAAGCATAGTGAAAAAGGGACACGCTGGTTGTGCAGAGAGATCTTCTGGGACTAGTAGTCCAAAAACGAGTCGGTGTTCTGAGCCCTCTGCATCCGCGCGGTCCCTTTTCTTTGCTTGCAGCATTTTAGAAACGCGCGTCCTGCAGATGGAGACCAAGCACTTGACCGAGATGGAAGTGATTCGGACAGAGAAGGAGCAGCTTCAGGAGCTGGTGGCTCGCCAGAGCCAAACCATCGAAGGCCTGGAGACGTCCTTGCATGCCGCCAACGCCAGCACCAGTCTGCTCCAGCAACAGCAGCTGCAGCTCCTGGAATCGGTCCAGAATCTGGCCCAGCTGGTCTCCCAGGGCAAAGGTGAGCTCAGAAAAGTGGGTGGCTTATGCATCAGCAAAGAAACAAGCATAGGGAAGAGACAACATCAATCTGTTCAAAATTGGTTGTACTAAATAATATGTACAGGAGATGACTTAGAAAGGATGATTATAACTGAAGTGTAGCAGAGTTTTGAATTTCTGATAAAATTCATTTGCTCTCTCTCTATATATATGGAGATTGATAAACAAATAGTCAAGGAATACATTATTACATTGAATGAATTCAGATCCCCAGAACTGAATGGACTGCATTTGAGAAGGTGCCAGAGGATGGGAGGAGGACAATCTTGTTTCTGTCCTCAAAAGAGGGCAAAAGGGAGGAACCTGGGAACTACAGATCAATCAGCCTGACGTCAATCCCAGGGAAAATTCTAGAACCGGTTATAAAGTGGCCACTATGCTGGCACCTTGGAAACCATGCCATAATAACTAGAAGCCAACACGGATTTGTCGAGAACGAATCCTGCCAAACTAATTTGATCACGTTTTTTGATTGGGTAACGTCCCTCATAGACAGAGGGAATGCTGTAGACATAATATATCTTGACTTTAGCAAAGCCTTTGCTATCCTGATTAGCAAGCTAACTAGATGCGGGCTGGATAGACCAACTGTCAGGTGGATACACAATTGGCTACAGAATTGTACTTGGAGGGTGATGCTTAATGGCTCCTTCTCCGATGGGGAGGAGGTAACAAGTGAGGTAGATCCCAGCTCTATGAGGAAAGACTAAAAGAACTAGGCATGAGAAAAGAAGACAGAGGGGCGATGTTATAGCACTTTTCAAATACTTAAAAGGCTGTCATACAGAGGCAGGATCTGTTCCCGTTCACCCCAGAGTTCATTACATGCAACAATGGGCTCAAGTTACTGGAAGCCAAATTTCAGCTGAATATCAGGGAAAACTTCTTAACTGTTAGAGCAGTACGACAATGGAACCCATGACCTCAGGGGGTGTTAGTGAGGGCTCCAACACTGGAGGCATTCAAGAGAAAATCGGACAATCGCCTGGCAGATATCCTTTGATTTGTCTTCCTGCACTGAGCAGGGGGTTGGACCTTGATGGCTTTGTACGCCCCTTCCAACGTCATCGTTCTTTGATTCTATGACTAACACCCATAACTGGGAAAGATGGAAAAACATCAACAGGTTTAATGGGCAGAACTTGCTGAAGGCCGGCATCTGGTGGAGTTCTTTTCCTGCCTCGAAATGGTTCCGAGAGACCTTCCACCTCCGTCTCCTTTATTTCCAGAAACTGGAGAACTTCTTTGTTAGGGATGAAAAATTCTTAAGGCATTGTCTTTCTCATGCTAGTTCCCCCAAGGAAAGAAGACCGGCGATTCCAAGATTGCATGGCAGTCCGCCAGTCTGGGCTCAACCTCAGCAGGGTTTACGCACTACGTATCAACAATATGACGGAACCAAAAAAGGTCAGTAAAATGAGGAATCTCACAGAGATCTCGATTCTGCTCTGCCTGGTGGAGATGACCTGGTCATCTCCACCCCAGTTTTTCTAAAGCTAAAAATACCTTGCAGTTTTTGTACCCTACCTAGGTAAAGGAGACTTAGCCATGTCTAAGGTTTTTGGGAAGTGCCAGCACTGTAGAAACAGGCTGTGTGAACCAACACAGAGGCACACTGTTTCTCTCTTAATGGGGAAAAAGGTGGCATACTAATTTTATATAATTTCCCTTGGTGGGTGCTTTAATCTGGTTTTGTTACTGTTCACTGTAAGTAATAAAGCATTGTTATTCTTTCTCTGACTAACGTCTCAAAATAAGCTATTGAGACTGTAGGTGCCAGTTGATGAGAAAAAGGGATGGACTAATCTGGGGAGCTTGAAGCTAATTCTGCTCTGTGGATCCTTGCACTTCTGCTGCACGGCTAGAGAAATTCAACCAGACATTCAAATCTCCGCAACAGTTTCTTCTCCTTCATCGCTTCTCCTCTCTGTCTTCACAGGCCTTTTGCGACCTGGAGACAGATGGAGGCGGGTGGACGGTCATCCAGCACCGGGTCAATGGCAGCGTCAGTTTTCAAAAAACCTGGAAAGAGTACAAACAGGTCTGGCTCCATCTTGGACTTCTCACTTTCAATTCTTCAAGTCTTTTTGGCAAGACTCACAAAGAGAGAATGGCTTAATAAGAAGCTGATGGCATAGACCAAGATCCAGGTCTATAGAGCCTGTGTCCTGAGCACACTCCTGTCCTGCAGGGAGTCCTGGACCCTTCATGCACGGCAGGAGAGAAAGCTGAACACCTTCCATATGCGTTGTCTCCAACACATTTTTGTATCGCCTGGCAGGACAAAGTTCCAAATAGAGTAGTCCTAGATCGAACTGGAATTTTTAGCATGTATACATTACTGAAATAGTGATGTCTACGTTGGCTCGGGCACGTCGTGAGAATGGCTGACGGTCGGATTCCAAAAGATCTCCTGTATGGAGAATTAGTGCAGGGAAATCGCCCCAGAGGGAGACCACAGCTGCGATACAAGGAGATCTGCAAGCGGGATCTGAAGGTCTTGGGAATGGATCTCAACAGATGGGAAATCCTGACATCTGAGCATTCAGCCTGGAGGCAGGCGGTGCATCACAGCCTCTCCCAATTTGAAGAGACCCTTGTCCAGCAGCCCGAGGCCAAGAGGCCGTCCCGAAACCAACAAAACCAGGGAGCTGGACAGGGGACAGACTGTATTTGTCTTCAGGGTGGAAGGGATGCCCACTCTCGAATTGGCCTCCTCAGCCACACTAGACGCTGTTCCAAGCCCTCCATACAGGGCATGCTACCATAGTCTTTCGAGACTGAAGGATGCCTGATCTAATCTTTGGCAAGAAGACCATTAGCTTTATTGTTGAATTCGGCCCTTGGGAATCCTCTGAATATACAAATACATTTCTCTCTTCAAAAGTGCTGGGGTTTGGGATGCCAGACCCGTGTGTAGCGTGTAGATGAGTTTACTGAATTAACTAGACAACATGCCCAGCCGCCCTCCCGAGAAACCACATAGAGCCGCCATGCCATGCCAGGAGAGGGAGCCACCCATTATGAATGTTCCACTCATGTGTTTGTGTGTGTGTGTGTACACACATTCATATACACAGATATACAGTATATATTTATTTATTGAATATTGATTTATTCATTGGAACATGGCTTGATGGGTGGGAGGGGGGTACAAACCAAACCGCGCTGCTCAAACTGGTGTAATTCAATTGGAAGCGTACTTCTTTCTGAATGGCACCGCTTAGGCTCTATCCTGTCGGTACTTATCGCTGCTCTGGACCAAGATGCGAGCAACCCATTTACTGATTGTGATTTCCCCCTCCCCCAGGGTTTTGGGGACCCCGCAGGAGAATACTGGCTGGGCAACGAGGCCGTCCACCTGCTGACTAGCCAGGGCGCGTATTCGTTGAGAGTGGAGCTCCAGGACTGGGAAGGGAATCGCGCCTTCGCTCAGTACGAAAAGTTCCGACTGGGGAGCGAGCGCCAGCGGTACAGGTGAGATGCAGCCTCTGCCGAATGGAAAAGGGAAGGCTTCTCAGGTGAGGTTGAGCCATGCACGTCTCTGAGGTTGCAGAGCAGGTGAAAGCCGGGAGGCAGTGCCCGTCGGGGGGGGGGGGGAAAGAACCTCAAAGGCCCCTCTCTGGGTTGAGCGCCACACTTTTTCTGGGTTGGTCGCCTGGTTTCGTTTTTGGGACATACATCCATTTCAGAGTAGACCTTCGGTCTAGATGGGCGGGGTAGAAATCTAATAAAAGAACTAAAATAAAATAAATAAGAAGCAACTCCATGATGTTTCCTACACAGATTTAAAAAATCCCACATGGGGCCAATGATCTCATGGAGGTTTGATCCTATGAATGCAGCTATCGTATTGTATTTTAATCCCTTTTAGAGTTTAATTGTTTTTAATGTCTAACTATGTTTTTAATTCTGTTCTTTTTCATAATGTGAGCCACCTGAGGTCCTGTTATAGGGAGTAAGATGGCTTATAAATAAGGCAGATAAACAAACAATCAAACAGATAAATACAGTACAGTACTGTATTTATTTGATTGTTTTTTTAAATCTGCCTTATTTATATCTGTGGGGGACCGGTTCCAAGCACACACACACACAGAAACACACACACCGATGCTGAAAAACACAGAACACTATTTTAAAAATGAATGCTCTGGCTCTATTTAGTGACCAGGGGGAAAAAACTATTTTGCATGTATTATCAGAACCGGTCACTAGATGGAGCCAGAGACTGTGCTATGAATACCTGTTAATAAAGACTACATACCATAGCATGGTATCTGGTGCCCAGTTCTGGTAATCCCTCTAGTGTCCTGTTCTGATATTGCATGTGAAATTTTTGTTTCAGATTTTTCCTCCCCTTTTACCATGATATATATGTCTGCAGTTTTCAGTATATTCGAGGGGCTTCGAACCAATCCCCAGCAGATATGGGGCCTACTGTACATAGCAATAGCATGGTCTCTGGCTCCCACTAGTGGCCAGTTCTGTTAACTTCATCGTTGATATCTCTCTCTCTCTCATTTTTGTTTTAATATGTTAAATATTTGCAGGCCGTGGTTAAGTGAATCAGTGGATACTGATTCCGTGCAGAAAGGCATTCTACTATACATATTCTGCAGGGAATCAACAGGGATGGTGTGTGTGTGTGTATGTGTGTACATCAGATCCAAAGAGGTCACCAGAGTGACTGAGCCAGTCCAAAAATAGATATAAATATAAGAGAGCCTAAGAGGTTCCTCAGGCAAGATCCAGTCAACAGCCTGTATGCAGGCCGGGGCTGTCTCCCCACAGTGGCCAAGCAGACACATGTAGGAAGCCTAGAACTAGGGAACTGATTAAATGCAATGGTCAGGCTCGGATGCAGAACTGGCTCCTCAAACACACTTCAGCGCAGTGAAAATGGTCTCCTTCAAGTCTATCTTGCCCCGGAAGATGTTGGCTGCTGAACAAATCATCACTTTCCTCTCAGTTGGTGAGCTCAGCTCCGTTTCCTTGAGAGCCATCCATCCATCAAGGGCCTGAGCGTGCCAGAACCCTTGATTTACACCCTGGAACTGAAGGGCATGCGAGCAGAATTGGCTTGTGGCTTCTGGAAGCTGCCTCTTTTTGAGAAGTCCTGGGGAACATGGCATTCTCTCAGGGCGCCTCTGAGTCTGCCTCACCCCATGTCCAGAAAAAAAATGTGTTGTCTGCTCTGCTTTATCGCCTTCGTTTCTGGTGAGCCTTGGCAGAATTTGGGTGGTTCCCCCCTTCTTTTGCTTCTCTCGGGGTCAAACTAAATGGTAACATATTTCCTCCAACGGGTCCACGTCCCTTCTCACTGCTGGGTTCCCTCAGATGTGTGTGCCTCAGGAACCCGACTTGAAACGACCTCTCACAACACACACACGCTAAAGGCAAGGTATGTAGCTGAAGAAAAATATCAAGGAGAAAGGGACATGGTTCCTGGCTTTCAAAAGAGAACCGGTGGCTTCTCCTTGTGTTTCTCCTCTACCCAAAGTGGGAGGTCATGTTCGCTCTCTCCGCAGGACGACAGTTGCTCTGAGCCAGAAGGCCAAGTTATGTACGTATTCTTTGGTTCTGTAGGCTCTTTCTGAAAGGCTACGCAGGGACCGCCGGGCATCAAAGTGGCCTGCCCCTCCAAGGGACCGGGTTCAGCACCCGCGACGCGGACAACGACAACTGCATGTGCCGATGCGCCCAGATGCTCTCTGGTGGTGAGGAAGCTGATGGTGTCCCTACCGGTGGGCTCTGTTTGGGGGGACGAAGGCGCTGGGTTGAGGGTAGGCCAGGCTGGCCACCCAGCAGCTTTGGAACTTACATATTCCAACTGAGAGCGGTTCAGTGGCTTCATCTCCTTGGGAAAGCCATGAATTCCCTTCCCTTCCCTTCCCTTCCCTTCCCTTCCCTTCCCTTCCCTTCCCTTCCTTCCTTCCTTCCTTCCTTCCTTCCTCCCTCCCTCCCTCTACCTGTTCCTTTCTTCCTTCCTTCCTTCCTTCCTCCCTCTACCTGTTCCTTCCTTCCTTCCTCTACCTGTTCCTTCCTTCCTTCCTTCCTTCCTTCCTTCCTTCCTTCCTTCCTTCCTTCCTTCCTTCCTTCCTTCCTTCCTCCCTCCCTCCCTCCCTCCCTCCCTCCCTTCCTTCCTCCCTTCCCCTAACTGTTCCTTCCTTCCTTCCTTCCTTCCTTCCTTCCTTCCTTCCTTCCTTCCTTCCTTCCTTCCTTCCTTCCTTCCTTCCTTCCTTCCTTCCTTCCTTCCTTCCTTCCTTCCTTCCTTCCTTCCTTCCTTCCTTCCTCCCTCCCTCCCTCCCTCCCTCCCTTCCCCTAACTGTTCCTTCCTTCCTTCCTTCCTTCCTTCCTTCCTTCCTTCCTTCCTTCCTTCCTTCCTTCCTTCCTTCCTTCCTTCCTTCCTTCCTTCCTTCCTTCCTTCCTTCCTTCCTCTTCTCTCTCTCTCTCTCTCTCTCTCTCTCCCTCTCTCGCTCTCGCTCTTCCTGTTATGCCAAGCTAAAGAAATTATGTTGGCTAGTTTGTATGTTTCATTTTCCAAACCAACAAACCAACCATGAACTATTCATTGAGCATGGTTTTATTATATACAGAAGCCTAGAAAATGTCCAACTGTGGGGACTTAATTTTGAAAACAACTACAAAAGTTAGAAAAGGAGGGATATTTCCTACAAACACTCGCGAACACACAAAGTGAGCAAATGTTGTCCCTTTCCCCACTGTTTGTTGTTTTGAAAACATCTCACAAACCAGTTTCTGCCTCCATGCAAACCAGATGGTGGATCGAGGGGAGAAAGCGAGGTCTGAGCTGTACCTGAGAAAGGCACCCCATGGAGGTTCTCCTTAAGCCACGTGGAACAAAACCCAAAGAGGCTAATTTCCACCAGCTGGGGAAATTTCAGAACTTTGAAAAGTTTTTCTTTTCGGCTTACTGCTTCCAAAATCTCCACACCAGCGTCATCATCTCTCATACTGACTCAGGAATTTGAGATTTATAGTCTGAAAAAGTCATTTCCCCCCCCCCCCCCCAAATTCCCTTGGCATCAGAGAAGGACAGAAAGGATAGGGATGGTTAACCCTTATGTCATTGGTTGCCTTGAGGATGGATAAGAATTCTGATGGAAAGAAATCACCGCTGACCAAATTCAAACGTGGGTGAAGGTATAATTGACAGATTTCTTGGGAAAAGAAGACAGAAGGGTGATAGGATAACACTTTTCAAATATTTGCAAGGCTGCCATTCAGAGGAGGAACAGGATCCATTTTCCATCATCCCAAAGAGCAGGACATGCAACCATGGGCTCAAGCGACAGGAAGCCAGATTTCAGTTGTATATCAGGAAATACTTCCTAACTGTTAGAGAGCAGTACGACAGTGGAACCAGTGGCCACCTCCTGGCAGATCTCCTTTGATTTGCATTTGTGCATTGAGCAGGGGGGGGTTGGACTTGATGGCCTTACGAGCCCTTTCCAACCTCTATGATTCTGTGATCTGCACAGAGGACTGGGAGGGTGTCCACCTGCATCCAGATGTGCTGATCCACTGTTCCAGTACATACAGTACTTCAAAAAAACTTTTTTTCTCTCAGCCTCTCCATGGAGTTGAGAAATATCTGAGAAAATGGTTCTCCTCTCAACACTGGAAAATTAAAAGAGCAAACATTGTAATATGCATTTTACTTTGAATAAAAAGCCTGCCGTGTTTCAGATTAGCCTTTTTAGCCTTCTTCAAGGGCTTTATTGCATTCTTTCTTTCCTTCTTTCCTTCTTTCTTTCCTTCCTTCCTTCCTTCCTTCCTTCCTTGCTTGCTTGCTTGCTTGCTTGCTTCCTTCCTCCCTCCCTCCCTCCCTCCCTCCCTCTTTCTTTCTTTCTTCCTTCCTTCCTTCCTTCCTTCCTTCCTTCCTTCCTTCCTTCCTTCCTTCCTTCCTTCCTTCCTTCCTTCCTTCCTTCCTTCCTTCCTTCCTTTCTTTCTTCCTTCCTTCCTTTCTTTCTTTCTTTCTTTCTTGGGACAACAATTTTAAGCATTTCCATACAATTAAAACTATCATATTGAACAACCTAGTAGTCAAAAGAAATAGAATCACAGAATCGTAAAGTCGGAAGGGGCTGAAAGCCAAACCAAAAGGGATCTGACAGGCAGTTGCCTAAGTTTCTCTTGAATGCCTCCAGGGTTGGAACATCTCACCTCCTCCAAGGTCACTGGCTCCATTGTCGTACTGCTCTAACAGTTAGGAAGTTTACTTGTCTCAGCCCCAAAGAATTGCAAAAAAAAGCTGCAAAAATTTGGACGTGGGTTGGGCATGGATTGGAGTCTACTTCCCAGATCCCGTTGGGAGAACGGGTGGGGTAAAAGGAGATGGAGGGAGGCTATGCCTAGTTTTCAAGGAGGACCAGTCTGGGAGGCTTTATGGAGTGGGAGATCTTTGGGGGGGGCAAATTGGGGGAGCTGGGGGTATTCGGCCAGGGTGGCAAAACCAGCCATTTTGATTTGGCCCCGTGCTCCCTCCTGCCAATCTAAATTTGCTTCTGATCTTTCCATGCACAGGCTGGTGGTTTGACGCCTGCGGCCAGTCCAACTTGAACGGCATCTACTATCCGGCCACCCACAATCTGCGGAAACTGAACGGGATCCGCTGGCATTACTTCCAAGGGCCGGGTTACTCGCTGAAAAGCACGCGGATGATGATCAGGCCTTTGGCCAGCCGTGAAGTGGCCTAACAGAGCCTGGCCCGTCCCCCTAACTGGAGGGAACCATCCTTGACCTACGCCAAAGGGGTCTTCGGCTTTTGACGTGTGGCCACAGAACTATGGTGAACTATGAGGATACCATGAATTTACACCTGCTTCAGAGAGCAAAGGGTGGGGCTTTCGGGTTTATTTTTTTGTACTTCCAAGGAACTCCCAAGAAAAAGCAGAAAGGACTGCTCTATTTCTGTATGTTAAAATCTAAACCTGAACTTTGGCCGGGGGGAAAAAACTTAACTGTATAATTTTGGAATTATAGCTTGGCTAAACTCAAGAGTAATCTAGAAAGACATTTTGCAGTTCAGACTTCTTTTGAACAGAGACCTGCCTAATCTCTCCTAACTCCAGTTACATTTCTGCCACTCTGAAATGACATGCTCTGAATCGTTTGTACCATCGTTGGCCTTGCTCAATCGGAGCAGCACCATCGGCTTTGGAAACCCTCGGTGTACTTTAACCCAGAGCTGCAGATAAGAAAGGGCCTTTCCTGCTAAGGAAGCAAGCAGCTGCATGCTCGGAACAGACATTTTGTCAAGAGAAAAGACCCAGCCGATTTGACAAATGCAATCCCTACAAAAAAGAGAGAGATCCCTGTTTTGCCACTCCCCGGATGTTGTTCTTGCAGAAAGCCAAAAGGGGTTTCCTTGCCTGCATTCTGTGTCATTGTCTTGAGTTGCCAAGTGTCTTGTGAATGAAGCTCCCGCTTCCCACTCTCCAGTTGACTTCTTGGGATCCTCCTGTTCCTGCAGGAGAAAATAACCATGTGTTGTTGTTGTTTTAATGTGTCCCGGAAAGAACCATGTTTAACTCATGTTTTCTGTGCACCGGGACAGAATGAAGAGTATGGCAGGTCCCCCCTCCAACAGATTTTGCCCATTTGTTCTTTAGGGTCTGTTCTGCTCTCTTCCTGAATTCTAGTTTTCTGGAAATGATTTCTAGAAGTGATTCTCAGAACTAAAGTGTGTCGGCATCTTGGTGTGCGCTGGTAAAACCCTTCCCCCAAAATGCGCGCAGCACCAGCAGCGATGAGGTCGGTGTGATTATTATGTACCGTTGCACCGAGATTCTTTGGATGCAATGTTTTACGGATGCTCGTGGATGCTCCCAGGTGTTAATAAAATTCTATATGCAAATCGAATATTAATGCAGCCAACTGTAGCAAAGTTGATTGGGAGGGAAGTAGTATTTTATGAAAGCAAAATATATATATATGTCCATCCAGACTGGTTAAATGGTGCACAAAAATAATCGTAAAACAAATGCACCAAGTTTACCTGTTTTGCAGTGTTTTATGTATACCCAATGTGGTGTAGTGTCTAAAGTGACAAACTTTGGGCTCTGGAGACCAGAGTTCAAATCTCCACTTCTCCTTGGGAACTCTCTGGGAGTATCATAAACGCATTCCTTAAATATCTTGCTTACTTTGAAAGCCCTATTAGGGTCGCTATGACTCGACAGCACATAACTAACTAACTAATGAGTGCTCAGCTGGGTGGATAGCTCAGTGATTTAGGTTGTCTGGCTGTGGAGCCAAAGGTTGGGAGTTCGAATCCCCCCACTGGACCTCCTGGGAGAAGAGCCAGCCTAGGTAGCCTTGGGCCAGCTGCACACAGTTCCAGGGCACCCCCTAGAGGAAGGGAAGGGGAAACTGTTTCTAAGCATTCTCTACTGTGAAAATTCTGGAAAAAGTCACTATAAATCGGAATTGACTCGATGGCCTGCAGTGAGTGCTCATTTGTGTGCTCTTAAAGTAAACAGAGAGGAAAAGAGTTCAAGGAATTGAAAAGGGTGCTCAACAGGTTGGGCCAAGCACTCTGTACAAAATCTGGAATTTGAAAATGACGGATCCTTCCTGTGCCAGTTGCATGTTGGATTTTAGAACATCGGAGAGAAATGGGGATGATGAGAAAACAGGGAACCTCAGATGTCTTCCCACCTTCAGGAAAGGTGCAGCTCTTTTGCAGTGTTTATACGAGGGAGTCGTCCAGCGTCGTTATGCTCCTGTCGTTAACAGCAGAAGGAATCGTGAACATCGCAGACGTGATTTCTTTTTTTAAAAATTTAACTGTTATTTTTAATAACTTGGATAGGGTAAGGGACTGCACTGAAAATGCATGCCGTTGCATGTCCCCTACCCCCCCGGTTCTGTTCCTTCTCTCCCCAAACCTAATCCTCCCTGTTGTGCAAAATGGTGTTTGCAAGGAAGGCTGAACATACTCACTTTGTATCACACAAGAAAAAACACAAGGGCAGTGACCCCTTAGAGACGAACCGACTTATTTCAGTGGGAGCTTTTCATGGATTGCAACCCTCTTCTTTCATAGAATCGTAGAATCATAAAGTTGGAAGGGGCCCCTAAGGCATCAAGTCCAACCCCCTGTGCAAGGCAAGAATTCAAATCCAAGGAAATCTGACCGAGGGTGGTCCCATTTTCTCTTGAACACCTCCAGCGCCAAAGTGCTCACCACCTCCTGAAGTCATTGGCCCTATTATCGTACTGCTGTAACAGTTGAGAAGTTTTTTCTGATATTCAGCCTAAATGTGGATTCTTGTAGTCTGAGCCCATGGTTACGTGTTTTTCAGGCCCATTTGGTCTTGAATGGGCAATGAAGAGCCATTGGCTTTACAAAAGCCCTGCACCTCTTTCTCTCTCTTTTAAATAGGCACAGATCCAGCAGCCTGCATTTCTGGAGTCTTCTTAGGAAAGAGGCTGTGACCGGGGCTATGAGGGTTCTTGCAATGAGCACCTGCATTGCCCCAGTTACCACCACATCACTGCTTAAAAAGATCCATCTCCTTCCATAGAAGCCACTGCTTGTGAATGTTCCCTAGCACACACTGCATTTCCATGAAGCCTTAACTGATGCACAGCTGCCACCTGCTGGTTTTTTCCTTATAAGACACTTCTTAGCAGGCCCTGTAAACTATAAGTTGCCTTTCATGCTTGCTTTTTCAAAATTATTCACAAGGAATCCTTGCTTCTCCCCATCAATCTAGTGAGCCATGCCCAGGACAGGCAGGTTATACAAGGGACTTCTGAATAAGCCCCAGCTTGCCTTCTAGCAAGAAAGCTCACACCCCTAGATTTCCTTCCAGTAGAGGAGTCGCCTTCTTTTCCAGTGTGCAGTTCTTCTGGAAATTGATGCCATTCCCTTGTCTGGTTTCCTAGTTTGCATCTGGAGTTTCAGAACGGACTTTTTAAATATTTTTGTGGGTTTGTTTCTTTTTTGGATTATATGTTCAAAACTTCAGAGGACATGAAAAGTAAGAACCAATCAGGTCAAATTGCACAGTTGGCTTTCTTTTTCCTCCTCCTGCAAACCTCTGCAGGAAATGCACCCCAGCTGACAGGTTGTGTCTGCTTCTGTTTGCACTGCATGCTCGTCTTATCTGTTTGCAGTGACGCTGCATCATGCAGTCAGTAGTCTCTAGAGCAAAACTGGCCCACTTTCGAAGGAAGGAAGGAAGGAAGGAAGGAAGGAAGGAAGGAAGGAAGGAAGGAAGGAAGGAAGGAAGGAAGGAGGGGGAGACAGAAGGAAGGAAGGAAGGAAGGAAGGAAGGAAGGAAGGAAGGAAGGAAGGAAGGAAGGAAGGAAGGAAGGAAGGAAGGAAGGAAGGAAGGGAGGGAGGGAGGGAAGGAAGGAAGGAAGGAAGGAAGGAAGGAAGGAAGGAAGGAAGGAAGGAAGGAAGGAAGGAAGGAAGGAAGGAAGGAAGGAGGGGGAGACGGAAGGAAGGAAGGAAGGAAGGAAGGAAGGAAGGAAGGAAGGAAGGAAGGAAGGAAGGAAGGAAGGGAGGGAGGGAGGGAGGGAGGGAGGGAGGGAGGGAAGGAAGGAAGGAAGGAAGGAAGGAAAACAAGCAGCCTGCTCCAACCTTCAGCTCCCATTTGTGATTTGTCTCACATATACGTGTAGCAATTTCAAGTTTATTTAGTGATGCAGGGCTGAAAGTTTTACTTCTCTGGGCTATCGCTTCCAGGACTCACCAGTCAGCCACACCTTGGTGGAGGAAATAGTAGTTCAGAAAAAGTATTATTTTTCAGTTCAGGTTATTACTCAGTTTCCATCCATTCCTCCAGCAACTTCGCAGGATGAAGTTGGCCATCCTGATCTATCTTATCCCCCCCTTCCACCCCCGTTACACAACCTGGTGTGATCCAGCTCAGCTTCACGTGGGACAGGTCAAGCCAGACTGTGACACCAGAGTATGCCCCGTGCACAGAAGCCTTTTCAGAACCAGTTGACCTTGCACCTGGTAAGGTCAACTGGTGTACAGTTCGACATGTGTACAGGTTAAACCGATAGCAGAGTAACAATTTAGTTTGCTGTCCTTTCATATCAGCACAAATATTGACCTTAAAAACTCCAGAATCTGAGTCTGCTGCCCTGCAGTGATGATGTCTTGAACAGACAAAGGCGCCCCCTACTGACACCCTTGGAGGTTTTTCGATACGGTCATCCTCACCATGCAGGTGAGATTGCAGGCATTCTCTAGTCCCCCCCTTTATTCATCACTGGTTAGGCCTCACCTTGAGTCTTGTGTCCAGTTCTGGACACCACACTTCAAGAAGGATGCTGACAAATTGGAACAAGTTCAGAGGAGGGCAACAAAGATGATCAGGGGGCTGGAAACCAAGCCCTGTGAGGGAAGGCTGAAAGAATTGAGCATGTTTAGCCTTGAGAAATGAAGGCTGAGGCATGATATGATAACACTTTTCAAATATTTGAAAGGCTGTCATACAGAGGAGGGGCAAGATCTGTTCTTGATCATCCCAGAGTGCAGGACATGCAACAATGGGCTCAAGTCCTAACTGTTAGAGCAGTAGGATAGGGGAACCAGTGACCTCGGGAGTTGGTGAGTGCTCCAACACTGGAGCGATTCAAGAAAAACTTGGATAATCACCTGGCAGATATGTTTTCATGGTATTCCTGCACTGAGCAGGGGGTTGGACTTGATGGCCTTGTAGCCCCTTCCAACTTCACTTTTCTATGAGTTCTTTACAGAGCAGAGCAGAAAAAGGGGTTATTTTCAAGTCCCCTGTGGTGCAAAGACACACAGGAGTTGAATTGGCTTTGATTGATGTTGTTCTGCAGAAGCAGCTCAAGCAGTAAAACCCAAATAACTTTCCCCTTCTGACTTCTTAATGCAAAGCTGAGCCCACAAGGACCTCCGTCCTCTTACACAGTCCTTGTGCAATGGCCTCCTCTCCTGAGGGACATAAATTCATGGGGCACCAGAGTGGTCGGTGGGGCACAATATGTGGGGTGACGACGAGAGAGGGAGCAAAGGTGAATATTTATACAAGCACCCACATGCACTCAAACAGGAAAGTGTGCAAGCCGTCACCTATATCTACAACAGGAGGGGACAGAAATCATTTTGGGCTACAGCTGGGCCATTTTGTGGTTCATTGAGGGGGGGGGGGGTGATTTGCAAAACAGACCTGCTTGGAATAAAATGAAGCACCAAAGTAATGTATTCATTTTGGTGATTGTATGTGGGCAGTATTTCAAACGTCCCAAATCCAATCTTTGCCAAATAGGTAGGGGGTGGGGAGGAGAGTCATCTGAAGACTCCCTGTGAGTTTGGCATCTCTTACAAATGCCGAAGAATTGATGCCTTTGAATTGTGGTGCTGGAGGAGGCTCTTGAGAGTCCCCTGGACTGTAAGGAGAACAAACCTATCCATTCTGAAGGAAATCCACCCTGAGTGCTCCCTGGAAGGACAGATCCTGAAGCTGAGGCTCCAGTACTTTGGCCATCTCATGAGAAGAGAAGACTCCCTGGAAAAGACCCTGATGTTGGGAAAGTGTGAAGGCAAGAGGCGAAGGGGACGACAGAGGACGAGATGGCTGGACAGGGTCATTGAAGCTACCAACATGAATTTGACCCAACTCCGGAAAGCAGTGGAAGACAGGAGGGCCTGACGTGCTCTTCTGGTCCATGGGGTCATGAAGAGTCGGACATGACTAAACGGCTAAACAACAACAATTAACCACTGGTCTAGAGGAATGCATTTAATCTTCAAGTTTTCTGGTCTGCGGATTGCCGTCTCTCTGTGTGTCTCTTGTTCCAGACAGATGAGAACTCTACTGCATACTTTGACACAGAGGAGTGAAAATGGTTACCCTTTGTCCACAGAGATGAAAAACCAAACTGATTCAGCAAATCTCCCATTTCCATCTCAGGCTATTATGATAACCACCTGGTTGGACTCTTTCTTCGGCCTCTTCTTTCCCCCACCCCCTCCTATGCAAACTTTGCAATGCAGTTTGTGAAGAAGGGTCTTTTGGAACTTGAAAACTGGTGTGTTTTTAATATTTGGTTTAGTGTATTCTCTAAGATCTTTCACGGCCAGGATCCGATGGGTGTTGTAGGTTTTTTTCGGGCTGTTTGGCCACATTCTGAAGGTTTTTCTTCCTAACATTTCGCCAGTCTTTGTGGCCAGCATCTTCAGAGGACAGCACTCTGTCTGTGTTCTGTATCCCACACACTACACCAGAACATAGACAGAATTCTGACTCCTGTCCTCTGAAGACGTGTTCTGTGTTCTGGTGTCGTGTGTGGGATAGCTGAGTATTTAGAACACAAGAGTTCTAACTCCTGCCCTCTGATGATGCCAGTGCGTCAAAGGAGATGCTTTGGAAATTTGCAGATCGAACTCTCGCCAGCAGAGGTCGCCAAAGGCCACTTATTCGGTGCCTAGGAGATCACTAGCTATGAGCCCACCCCCCCATCCCCAAGTTTGGGAGATTTATTTTCTTGGACTACATTGCCCAGAATCCTACAAATTCTGAGCGTCGTAGTCCCACACGGTAACTCTATGAAACTCTGGCCCCATCTTACAAAGGAAGTTCCATCAGAAGTGGATTTGAAAATAAATATTGGAGAGATGGTGGCCATTCCACTTTAGTCATTGCATCTGTGGAATCGTACGGGGTGCTGTTTTAAAAAAGGGAAAGGAAAAAAAAAGGTAAATTTTTCAGAAGGGCTGGCGGTATTCCCAAAAAGCCTTCTTGCCACTGGCCTTGTTTATGGCTTGGTTTATTTGCTTTTATTTTATTATTGCAAAGCGCTACCCATTCTCCCTTTCCACCGTGGAATTCAAGGCTCTCAATATGACCCAAAGGGAAGAAAACAGGGTTTCAACCAGACGCTCCTTTAATCCCCCCCTTCCACAAACAACAAAACAAAACAACATTTCCCCTTTTCTGCAGAAAATCCCTTAAGGAGAAAAATTAGAGAATAGCAGCACATGGTCCTTCTAAGGGAGAGCGCTAGGAATTCTCCGTCTGGAAACGAAGAAAGAGGCCAGAGACAGAGGGAGATCAAGGGCCACAGAAAAATAAACTCCAACCATTAGGGAACACAGCAGCAAATTGAGAATTCTGAAGAAATCGGGGTGATTCGTGCACCGTAAGAACTGAACAAAAGGCCCCAAAGTAGCTGACCTCGTTCGAGATGCAATCGCTTCTTTGAGACAGTTTCTGGAGAAACCGGAGCCTTGATCGCCGTGTTGTAAGCATCAGGTTTTGCTGTAATGTGGACAGACGGGTCCAGCCACCGGTGCTAAGGAACAGCAGGAGCTCAGCCTTTGGTTTGCAACCTTTGCATGCATGGATTTCATTACCAGGGGAAGACGCAGCTGCCAAAGACTGAGTTGCAAGGCGAAAGCCAAATAGTTTGCTGCTAAGCACACTTATGAAGGAATAAGCCCCATTAGATGTCTGGGGACCTTTTTTTTCCTGGGTGCAGACAGGCCCTTGAGGGTCAAAGCATGGGTCAGCCACTGCCCCTCCCAGGAGAAGAGCCAGCCTGGGGGGCCTTGGGCCAGCTGCACCGTCCCAGGGATCCCGCCCAGAAGAAGGGATCCTTGTGCATTTCCTACCTTGGAAACCCTGAAAAGGGTCATTTGTCATCAGTCTGAATTAATTTGATGGCACATGAGTATTAATGTAAGGGCTCAACGACACATCGTATCGCTCCCATTTTTGCTTTTATGTATTTGTTTGTTTATTTAAAATATTTTTAAAAAATATTTTTTGCTTTTATGTATTTGTTTGTTTATTTTAAATATTTTTTGCCCTGCCTTCCTCCTTGAAGCCAGGCGGATGATGGTGGAAGCAACCAGCCAGAATCCAACCGAATAGTTACAATAGCATACATTCCATAGGTTCCAAAGCCATCGAAAATCTCCTCCTCCTCCTCTTCCTCCTTTCTCTCCTCCTCCTTCACAGCAGCCTCATTCCGGCTGCCGGCTTTACCACCATCATCTTCCTCCACAGCCTGTGCACAAATGCTATGACACGGGGCCTGAAGCCAACACATTTCAAAAGCAACCTGAACCAACAAATGTGGGAATATAAATGCCAGGCCCACCCCTGCAACTAATTAGACCTAAATCGTTAGCATAATGCATATTAACGATGCCTTATGGGTAGAACGTCTAGATGAAACAGAAACCAGAGTTCCTCCTCCTTTATTAGTTGCTCAGGAGAGGAAATGTCAGCAGGTGCAAGTTTTTACGGCCAGCTACACCTGCTGACATTTCCTCCGTCAATGAAAAGTACAAAATGTACTATGAAAAAGTACAGGAACCCTGTTCTCTTTATCATCCTCACGTGTGCTTGTGAGAAAGTTACTGTCGTTAATATCCCATCAGGTGGGCTCTCATCCATGGCAAGCTTAGGAACGAGTGGCGTCTAAAAGGCTCTGGTCTTCAACAGCCCTGCTCAGATCTTGCAAACCGACGTCTGTGGAATCCTTTATCAGATCAATCCATCGCATATTTGGGCTTCCTCTTTTCCTGTTGTCTCTGGCTTTCCCCAGCATTATTGTTCATTTTTCCCCAGTGCTAAGCGGCAAATCTTCCATGATGAGCGGGCTTACTCGTGTGACCCAAAAGAAGAGAGATTCACCGCAGACTCGTGGTCAGAGAACTGATTTGGGGCTTTAGAGGCCCAAGTTCTCCAGAACATCGCTGGGTGACCTTGGGCGAGGGCAGAGATTCCCAACCTTGGGTCATTCAGATGTTCTTGAACTGCAATTCCTGGAAGCCTTCACCACCAGCTGTGCTGTCCAGAGTTTTTGGGAGTTGCAGCTGGAGAACACCTGGGTTTCCCCTTTGGTGGGAACCTCTGCGCTACAGCACTCATTCTTTCTGAACCTGAGCAACACTGCAGGGGTGTGGGGTGGACGAAGCAGAGAGCCTTGGCTTTCTGGGCAGGGTAGCAATCTAACAAAAAAGCTAAATAAGTTTTAAAAACCCTCTGTGAATAAAAGAGGCTGAAATCAGATTCAGAGGACAGAAAAAGGCCGGTTGCCTTTCGCCTACTTCTTGATTCAACTGTACCTGCCATCGCAATCTAGACAATTCCTCCCCCACCTTCCCCAACCCACAGGATTAGCATCCCCTCCCATCTCTGGGGTGGGTGTTCTGCAGAGATAACACATGCCGGAGACCCTCTGGGGCTCCTGATGGAGGGAGAAAGGGAGAGAGAAAATAAAGGGAGAGAATACCTCCCAGGATTGACAAGAGGGATGGACCACCCCGTGGGGGCTGCTATGGCAACCCCCTTCCTCATCCATCCTGCTTCCCCTCCTCCTTTTGCACATGAACATGAGGGACCCCCCTCCCTTGCCATCACCCCCACTCAAGGAGGAGAGCGAGACAAAGCGGGGAAGGCTGCCAGCTGTCCAGGAACAAGTGCTGCCCCCCCCTTTCCAAAACATCCAGATCATAATTGCATTCGCATTAGGGCTGATCTCGTGCCGCCTGCTGCTCGCCCCCCCCCCCCTCGTCCCCTCCATCAATGTTCCACCCATCTCTCCGAAGACGCAGCTGACAGAGAGGGAGAGAAGGAGGAAAGAAGAGGAGAAACAGACAACCCAGAACAGGTTCTGGAGGCAAGGAAGGAGGATGGTGGGGCCAAGGCAGAGTTTGTCTGGCTTGTCCGTCCCTAAAAAAAATTATTAAGTTTTAGACCACAATTCCCCAAACCCCCAACAAGCATGACTACCAATGAAGGATGTAACCCCAGTTTCCTTCATCATCAGGAGCATTTAACACACACAAAAGAAAACGTTTTTGAACAAAAGAAAAAAAACTTGTATTTTGCACAAAATCCAGTATTTTGCATTTTAAAAAGCCTTGTGTTTCATACATTCAACAGGTTTTTGTATAAAAGTCGTTTCTGTGTTTTCACCCCAAAAAGGTCTTCATACGTGAAAAAATGTACCAAAACTCTCATTATCTTATCCAGAAGAGATAAAACTTTTCAAAATCTTGCTACTTGCAGAAAGAATACTTATTCTCTGTGACTGACTGGGGTTTGCTGGGAGTTTTACTCTAACCACTCTCAAGTTCTGCCCCAGTCCTTTCTCTGTTACTGGCGGCTATACAAATGAAGACCATAAAATGTCATACCATGAACAGCCATGCTCAGATCTTGCAAATTAAAGTCCGTGGTTCCCTTTAATAAATCAATCCATCTCACATTTGGTCCTCCTCTTTTCCTGTTGCCTTCAACTTTTCCAAACATTATTGTCTTTTTTTCAGGGATTCCTGCCTTCTCAGGAGGTGCTCAATGTAGGACAGGCTCCGTTTCAGTATTTTTGTCTCCAGAGACAGTTCAGGCTTGATCTAGGATCCACTGGTTCGTCTTTCTGGCAGTCCAGGGGATCCAGCACATTTCAAACAAATCAAATTTTCAGCTTTCCGAACTGTCCAGCTTTCACACCCATGCACGGTGATTGGAAACACCAGTGTGTGGATCATCTTGGTCTCCAGTGACACATCCTTACACTTGATCATCTTTTCTAGTTCCTTCACTGCTGTTCTTCTGAGTCTGTCTTCTTGTCATTGCTTAGCTGCAGTCCACACTTGGACTGAAGACTGAACCAGGGTGTACAAAATCTCTAAGAATTTCGGTTTTTTCATTGTCAACCTTTAAGTTGTAGTCATGATTCTTCTCCTCTTAACATTCAACGGCAGCCTTGCTTTCTTCTTTCACTTTCCCTAATAGTCCTTGCTGCTTTTTGCCAGTAAAATGGTGTCATCTGCATATCTGAAACTATTGATGTTTCTTCCACTGATTCCCACTCCTCTTTCATCTGAATCTAGTCCAGCTTTTCATATGATTTGTTCTTGATTCAGACTGAATAGATGGAGACAGAATATACCATTTTCTGACACCCTTGTCTAGGGAAAACCACTCTTCTTTCTCCATGCTTTGTTTTAACTGTGGCCTCATGTCAAGAATACAGATTATGTGTAATAACAATCAGATGTTGTGGTACACCAGTTTCTTTTTAAGCTATGTATAGCTTCTTGTGATCTACACAATCAAAAGGGTTGCCATAATCTATAAAACATGACCAATATTTTTCCTAAATATTTTTGTATTTTCCAGTATTCAGCTCCTATTTACAACAAGACTTCTTTTCTGCAAACAACTCCAGCTTTGGCACCATGGAGCTCAGGGGCACTTATTATTTTTAATTTTTTTTGCTATTTTTTGTTTTCTTTCAGTAGTATCCAGTTTGGTCCTTCCTTCCTTCCTTCCTTCCTTCCTTCCTTCCTTCCTTCCTTCCTTCCTTCCTTCCTACCTACCTACCTACCTACCTACCTACCTACCTACCTACCTACCTACCTACCTACTGTTTTTAACTGCCTTTAAAAGGACCCAACGAGGTTTACAACAATTAAAAGACAGTATTTAAGCGAATAACATTGAGTAAACAATACTAAAAGGACCAGAGAAGACACTACCAAAAAACAAGCAACACCAAAACACATTCAATGCAATAAAGTACAACAATTCCTTAAAAAAAAACCCACATAGGCAGCCATTCACTCAGGGAAAGCTTGCCAGAAGAGAAAGGTCTTTGCTTGCTTGCAGAAGGACAGCCAAGATGAGGCCACCCTGGCCTCCAGTGGGATGGAGTTCCAAAGTCTGGGAGCAACGACAGAGAAGGCCCTCTCCAGTGTCCCCACCAAACAGACCTGGAAAGGTAGTGGGACTGAGAGAAACGCCTCTTCTGATCATCTTAATGTCCAGGCAGGCTCATAGTGGGAGCCATGGTCTTTGAGATAGCTTGGGCCCAAGCTGTTTAGGGCTTTATAGATTATAATAACCATCACTTTGAATTCTGCCCGTGAACAGATTGGCAGCCTGGTGGAATTGCTGTGTTTTGTGATCCCTGTGTCCAGCCTCACTCAGCAATCTGGCTGCTGCATTTTGGACCCGCTGAAGTTTCCTGACACTTTCCATACACATAGAGTGTATTACAGTGGTGCCTCGCATAACGAGTGCAACGTTTAACGACGAATTCACATAGCGATCCGTTTTTTGGGATCGCTAATGCGATCGCATACCGATGCCTAGATAGGCAAAAACTCGCTTTGCGATGATCGGTAAGCGTTTCGCTTACCGATCTTCGCATAGCGGTTTTTTAAAATCAGCTGTTCGGTGGTTCCAAAATGGCTGCCGGAACACCCAAAATGGCCGCGCAGCGTTTTCGCGCCCTGCCCTCGCTTACCGAGGGCGCGAAAATGCCTGCGCTATGGAGGAACATCGCATAACGGTGAGTTTTGGGTCCATTTGGAACTTCGTTTAATGCATTCCAATGGGCTTTTTTGTCCCATATAGCGATGTTTCCCCATAGCGATGGTTAATCCAGAACGGATTAACCTCGCTATGCGGGGCACCACTGTATAATAATCCAGCTGGGATGTAACTTTTTAGTCTTGCTTTTGTTGCCCGATTTAAAGTTCCTTTACAAATTTCATTGCATTTGCAACATCCATTTATTTATTCGCAAACTCTTCTAAAAGCACATGGACTAAAAAGCCCATGGGTCACGATTTAAAACAAATGCTGGCATTCTTGAGAAACCCATGGGTGCCCAATGGAGAATCGGACACCACCCATTTCCAGCCATGCCCCTTAAAATAAGGCCAAGCTCCTCGAGAGATGGGGAGCCAATGAATTCTACGTGGTTGCCGTGTGCTTCTGGGAGGAGGTGGGATTCTGAGTCAGGGTCTTCTGGCGGGCGGGTGGCACTTTCCTCTCTTCCCCCCCTCCCCAAATCAGCAGGATGGTTTATGACTCAGCAGCCCAGAGGGAGGCTGGCGAGATGCCTGACGCCCGACTCAGCAGTTTTGCAGCCAGCCTCCTCCTCGTGTCCCATTTCTGTGTGGTGGTGCCACTTCTTTCGGCAATGAAGTTTTGGCGTTCCCGCTCTCTTCACCTCTGACGGAGGCCAAAACCTGAGAATATGGATCCACCATAAGCTGTTCACACACCCACGCATAAGCAGCCGCACGCCTCCTTCCAATTGCTATTTAAAAAAATCACATCTCTTTCTTAAAGCGGTTGGGACCCTCTCGAAACCCTCCGCCCGCTGGTCCTTTTTTAGCAGCCACGTCTTGCATAAACCTGGAACGTTGCTGACTACTGCGTCAGGCTGCGAGGGTCGTGGTGCGTCACTTGTGCGCTCACAAGGCTTTCTGTGACATTTAAAAACAGCAGATGCGTGGGGGAGATTTGAAGAGTAACCATGGTATTGTCACGTGGTGTCTGTGGACTACAGGCCACGTCATCGGATGAAGTGAGTGGTTATCCAGAATCTGAGAGAGAGCGAGCTATAAATAGCATGTTCTGTTGAGTCGCTTCCAACTTTGGGTGATCCTAACGGGGTTCCCAAGTTATGCGAGATCTTTAAGGAGCGGTTTTGAGAGTCCCACAAACAAACCCCAGCGAGGTTCCATAGCTCAGCGGGGATAGGAATTCAGGTCTTCCGAGTTCTGCTCCCTGCTATCCATGACATTATGCTGTCTCACATATAGTAGGCGATGAAAAAGGTGCCAGCTTTCCTTCCTCCTGCCTCCAGACAACAAAAACTCAGCTTCTTTCCCTCCCACGTAAAAGATTTGCCCAGGTTAATGAATTATTCAAATAGGAACGGAAGCAAACTTTTTCTCCCTGAACCTCGCAGCTCCCAGAATCTCCAACCATGGTTTCCAAGCTCAGCTTTTCTTCTAGGAACAGCCCTAAGAGATTGATCAAGGCTCAGAAAAAGAGGCTTCTATCTGAGGTCACCCTGTCCCCGGTTTTCAGCCCAGGGTGGCCTGCAACGGGAGCGGAAGACACCCATTTGGCCCTCAAGGCTTCTAAGGCATGGCTTCACAAGCTGGAGGGAGGGGGTGCACCTCCCCGCACAAAATGCAAAATAATAATGATAATTTTAAAAAAAGACAGTGAGCATCCACATAATCTTTCACGTTACACTTGTTTTTGTTTGTGCTGCTCCTTAATAGGAACTACATTTTCATCAGCTTTGGGGAGAAGACACTACCGTTGGCTGTGAAAGATCATCCACCACCATCACCTTCAGCTACCATTGCTGCCCAGTCTCTGCCCATCATCATTAGAACTACCCATTCTCTTTGGCCGATATAGCCATTCATTCAGAAGAGGATGGACGCATTCTTACACTGGTGCCTCAGTCGTTGGTGACCTTTGGGGCGATCCTGCGAGTCGTCCAGGTTCATCCTGGAGTCCAGCCTCCTGACAGTGTTGCTCTCAGCTTCCCAGGCACACATGAACCCCCTTCATCACATGAAGGTGTGCATTCAAGAAGGAGCAGGAGAAACCCCATTAAATGTAGTTTTACTCCGCTTTTGCGTTTGTTTTTTTAATTTTAAATTGTGAATCGAACCTTTCTGACGAAAGGGGTTTGGGGGATGGCGAAGGGGAAGTGAGGAAGCATGAGGTTTTCTGGAAAAATCAAGCCATGTGGTGTTAAAATTAGAAATGGGCACAGACCGCTGGTTGGGCCTGGTTTCTTTACCGCCACAACAGGTGTTCAGTGATTTGGTGCTCCGCCCCCCCCCCCCACGGCAACCTCCCCACTTGGAGACAGTCTCCCAGCCTCCCTGCCCCGCCTCCTCCAGGCCCTGCCTCTAAGTGGGTGGCTGCTGGAGGAGGCAACAGTAAACGAACCGGGACAAATCTCCGAACCGGCAGTTTGTGCCCATCTCCAGTTGACATTCGGCAACCACTGCTCTGGACTCAAACCAACGGACTCAAACATGAACAGGTGGCCTTTTGGTGACCTCTGCAAGGACCGTCCAGGACCTCGGTAGACAAATACAAACCAAGAAGTGTCAGCAACAACCGCCCCAAGGACATACATGAGGGGCAACCAGGGACCCCATGCTCCCCTTGCGTCCAGGAAAACCTTAGCTTCCCAGCTTTCATTGGGACTTGATTCTCTTCCAAAGAGGACACCTTTAAATGGAGGACCGTCCTCTCTGTAAGAGGGCAGGGGGCAACGCAGGCTTACTGTGCTTTATAACAGAACGAAAGCAATGCCTGCGGAAGCTGTACTTTGTAGATTTATGTTATCTGTCCTTTGACTGATTTCCTTTCAAAGCAGCTGCTCCAACCTTTAGCCTTGCTTACATAGGCGCACAAAAGAGGCCCCGTTTTTGGAACTGGTTCACCTTAATCCAGCCTCAACTAGGCACAGCCTTGGCTCTGATCCAGCGAAGCAGACCTTGTAACCCATCATTACTTGGTTTCACCTGCCTTCTTTGTCCTCCTGGTTAGGCCGTCTCCTTCCTCCTATAGGGCCCACCTTCGAGTTTTGCCTTTAGCTGGTTCCTCATTTACCACCCCAGCCAGGTTTCCCCCTATTCTTGGCCAACTTTTTCTCTGGCTTGTTTTGTTCTCCTTCCTTGTCAGCAAATGCGACCCTCTCTCTGGGGCTCACATCTGGTACCTGGAAAGCTGCACACAGCAGTCACCGCTCGGTCTTAGAACCATCCTCAGCCCTAAATTACAAAGAAAAGAAATAAGAGATCGGGGTATACAATCTGGCGTGAGACATGCCCTCAAATGAAGAACACCCAAAACTGTGAGCAAATGTTCTGGAGCCACGACTGCAAGCCTGAGTTTTCAGGCAGTAACGATGAGCTTCTTCTTTTACCCTGACCTACATTTTAATTTCGCTTCTTGCTGCTGTCAACTTTTTCAACCGAAGGGCAATTTGATCCAGTTTTTCGTTTCCCTCTTGAGATTCAAATGGGATGATAAACATTTCTTAATGACCTAAGAAGCGTCAATAATTTAAGAGATGCAGAAGACACCCTCTTACTGGCAGAAAGCAGCCGTGGCTTGAAACCATGGTTAGGGACTGTGGAAGAAGGAAATGCTAAAGCAGGATGGCCGCTGAACATTAAGAAGACAGAAATCATGACTCCAGAAGGGCTCATACAAATACTAAATGGTTGGTGTTCATTGCTCCTTCATCTGAATCTAGTTCGGGTTTCCATACAATATGTTCTGCATACAGATTGAACAGACAAGGGGATAAAATCCACCCTTATCTGACACTTCTGCCTATAGGAAACCATTCTCTCTCTCTCTCTCTCTCTCTCTCTCTCTCTCTCTCTCTCTCTCTCTCTCTCTCTCTCCATATTCTGTCCTAACAGTAGCTTCTTGTCCACAACACAGTGTACCCCATCAGGACAGTCAAGTGCTGAGGCACATCCATCTCTTTCAAAACAACCCATAGTTTCCCATGCTCTACACAGTCAAAGGCTTTGCTGTCATCTATAAAGAGAAGCACACCACTATTTGAAATGCTGTATACCTGTGTAGATTCTCCCTCATCCAGATGTGGTTATTTGGAAGTTGAGTCATGGCAGCTGGACTTCTAGAAAGGAAGTCCAGTTGTCATGACTCAACTTCCAGATATTTGAAATCCTGGTTGCTATTCAGGGTCTGAAAACAGAATGTCAGATTGTAAAGTCCAGCTTGCATATGAAATGGATGGATTTTTAAAATGAAGACTCAAAAATTGTTGTTGTTTAGTTATTAAGTCGTGTCCGACTCTCCATGACCCCATGGACCAGAGCACGCCAGGCCCTCCTGTCTTCCACGGCCTCCCGAAGTTGGGTCAAATTCATGTTGGTAGCTTCGGTGACCTTGTCCAGCCATCTCGTCCTCTGTCATCTCCTTCTCCTCTTGCCCTCACCCTTTCCCAACATCAGGGTCTTTTCCAGGGAGTCTTCTCTTCTCATGAGATGGCCAAAGGACTGGAGCCTCAGCTTCAGGATCTGTCCGTCCAGTGAGCACTCAGGGTTGCTGCCTTGTTGTGGCAAAGGGGCTTGAGTAATTCAGAGAAGGGCTATGGGCTTATCCCGTGCAGGGACACCCAAGACAGGCAGGTCATAGTGGAGAGTTCTGACTCAACGCGATCCACCTGGAGCAGGAACTGGCAAGCCACTCCAATATCTTTGCCAAGAAAACTCCATGGACAGAAACAAAAGACTCAAATATGCCAAGTGCTTAAAAGCTCCTGTTGCACACTTTACGTACCTTGGCCAACAGTTCCACTGAATGGCACAGATTTCTCTCTGAGTAAATATCCACAAGACAGCCCTGCTCGATGCACTGACAACAGCATGCCACCGAATATGCTCTGGCATATTCATCTAGCAAAGGCTGTGCAATGTGAATTAAGAATTGTTGCATGTTGGCTACAAATTCTGAAACAGAATTAATAAGGTACTCATCCAGATATCAAACATGATATATCTTTATATATATGCATATCTTTTAAGTCTGGCATAATGATCTGTGATATTCCCAGAGGAGAACATGGCATGGAGAAGCCAAAGGCAACAACTGAAACTTGAGAATCAGCAGGCGAAGAGCAGCTTTTATTAAATAGCACTTCCTCTTTCTCCTCCTCCTCCTCCCTTATCTCATCTCATTTTTCTCCAAGAGCTTGGGATAGCCATACACGATCCAGCTCCTCAGTCTTCCACTTTCTCCTCTGAACCATCTGAGAAGACTATTAGACCCACACTGTCCGTTAATCATCATACCCTTCGCGATGAACATCGGTCTCAGGCATGGCTGGTTCATTTTAAACCGTCGTTTTATGATCTTAAAAAAATTATGGGTCCTTGCGTTGGGAGGAAGGAGGAGACAGAAATGAAGTACAAAGGCCATGATCTTACTGGTGTTTGTGGAAGGTTTAAGTAACATGCCAGGGCTAATTTGCCAAGCAGCCAAGACTGTCTTGGTTCTGCACCAGGTCACATGTCTGATTTTACATCTACGATGTGCCCTAGTGGGGGGAAAAAGTGTGCTGCTCATATACCACCCAATAGCACTAAAAGCATTATCTGGGCAGCATACAATTTAAATATGCAGACTATACATTGACACTCCAGCAAGCTGGGTACCCAATTTACCGATCTTGGAAGGATGGAAGGCTGAGTGAACCTTGAGCCAGCTACCTGGGGTTGAACTCAGATTGTGAGCACAGTCTTGGCTGCAGCACCGCAATTTATCCACAAGACTCCTCATCAATTAGCTGCAATTAGCTACGGCCACTTACACAAACCTTGTGCTAATAACCATGGCCGACTGGCTATAAATCACATCAGCATATTGGGCAGGACATATTGAATATCATGATAAGGCAGCAAAGAGTGAATGATATACTTTTCATTCTTATATCTGGACGGGTAGGGAGGGGAAGAGGAGCATGACATGCTTTCTGTCCCAAAAGAACACGCTTGGCTCGGGATCTTAAGCAACGTGACAGAGAACCATGGAAGTCATTTATTTCATGTCTTCAGGAAGCAACATGGCTCAGCCCTGGGGTCAAGTATGTTCCAAGAAGTTCTCATTCATCATAGTCTTGTACAACAACCCTTTAAGGTTGGTTGGTGTTTATTACCGCATGGCCAAAGGGGCACCAAGACACAGAGGTTTCCTTGAGGCGGTTCACGGCAAAGGAAAACTTCCCAATTTTTGTGCTACGATACGCCAGCAATTCTGGTTTTAGAACTTTAATCATTTTCATGCCCTCTCTGTCCATCTTGACTCGCCTTATTTATTTTCTCCCACGAAGGCAGGCAGCTCTTCCTGGTGAAATTAAATCAGTAAATTTAGACCAGGAGCTCAAAACAGTGGGATTGTTCTCTTGCACATCCTGTCGACTGGAGACGCTTGGAATCCATCTGTGTGCAGGAATTATGGGGTGTATGTCTGTGTTTAAATAAAGACCTTAGATCGTGTTTCCAGTGGAGACCATACCAGCTGCAGCCCTTACTAAATTAAGAATGGCTGATCCTTTGGTTCCAACCTGGAGGTAAGCTGATCACCAAGGATGTCTTGAGAGAATTCCTCATCCCTTGACATACATGCCTTGTGCTTCCTTTACAGCCGCCAGGTGCCCCCAATTTTGGAATTCCCCTTGCAGTGGGGCTTCAGAAAGTTACTCATTTGGACGGTAAGGACCAAAATCCTTCAGCCATCAAGATTGGGGGATTCTGGGAGTTTTAGTTGCAACAAGTAACCTTTTCATGCTGTATTGGAAACTGGGGAGAGGGTGTAGTGAATCTGAAGCCCCCTTGCATCCAGACACTCTCCCCACCATCACCAAGAACAGGCAGAGACCTCATTCCCATAAGAAAAGAGTGACCCAAACCCTCTTACCCAGGTTATGCTGGACTTGCATGAAGAGTGTTAACTTTTGGAGGCAAATTGCCCCAAGTTAAAAAATCACCATAGACACAAAAATGCAACGGAAAATGACCCTGGTGGTTTCCTTAAGTTGGGACGATAGGCCTCCAGGAATTATTTCATTTGTGAAGCTACAAAAGGGTTTGTTTGTTTTTTAACCAGTGAGTTATGGTCCGAAAAGTAACTTCATTCCAGCTCATTACTGCAAAATGTAACTTTTTGTCAAAACTAACTGATTACAAACAGGAGTTATTTTCATGCACAGAGGACAACAAAGAACAAAACTGTTTCCTTAAAGCAGTGGTGTCAAACTGTGGCCCTCCAGATGTTCTTGAACTTCAACTCCCAGAAATCCTGGCCAGCAGAGGTGGTGCTGAAGGCTTCTGGGAGCTGTAGGCTAAGAACATCTGGAGGGCCACAGTTTGACACCACTGCCTTAAAGAAACTGTGATTTAAAGAGAAAGTGACCAAAGGGAATAGCTGATCTGTGATCATAATAAAGACTGGTTGGTTGGTTGGTTGGTTGGTCGGTCGGTCAGTTGGTTGGTCGGCTGGTTGGTTGGCTGGTTGGTTGGTTGGGCGGGCGGGCTGGTGGGCTAGCTGGTTCACTCACTCACTCATTAATAGACAACAATCTACAAGTAGTTATTTACTGAAAATTGAAAGGGGCCAAGATGCCCAATCACACCCAGCTATCATTCTCTCACCACCGTTATGGTTACTTTAAATACAGTGTGCTGTAGTTATCCGCCTGCAGACTCCCGACTAGGATGTGCTTTATCAAAAAAATCAAACTTGTAAGAAAATGTCCTTTTTTCACACCTACAAACACAAGGAAGGGTGGTCTTGCGGTAAATGCAACGCAAGCTCCAAAAAACAGACCTAACCTTAGAAAAATGAAATTAGAAGTGGTTTCTGTTCTTTTAAATAAAACATAAACAAATCCAGTTTATGAATGTGGAATATTGTCCTGCTGTATCTATGAAGAAATATCAACAACCTCCGATATGCAGATGATACCACTCTGATGGCAGAAAGTGAGGAGGAATCGAAGAACCTCTTAATAAGGGTGAAAGAGGAGAGCACAAAAAATGATCTGAAGCTCAATATCAAAAAAACTAAGATCATGGCCACTGGTCAAATCACCTCCTGGGAAATAGAAGGGGAAGATATGGGGGCAGTGACAGATTTTACTTTCTTGGGCTCCATGATCACTGCAGATGGTGACAGCAGCCACGAAATTAAAAGACGCCTGCTTCTTGGGAGGAAAGCGATGACAAACCTAGACAGCATCTTAAAAAGAAGAGACATCACCTTGCCGACAAAAGTCGGAATAGTCAAAGCAATGGTTTTTCCAGTAGAGATGTATGGAAGTGAGAGCTGGACCATAAAGAAGGCTGACTGCCGAAGAATTGATGCTTTTGAATTGTGGTGCTGGAGGAGATTCTAGAGAGTCCCCTGGATTGCAAAGATATCAAACCTATCTGTTCTGGAGGAAATCAACCCTGAGTGTTCACTGAAAGGACGGATCCTGAAGCTGAGGCTCCAATACTTTGGCCATCTCAGGAGAAGAGAAGACTCGCCAGAAAAGACCCTGACGTTGAGAAAGTGTGAAGGCAAGAGGAGAAGGGGGATGACAGAGAACAAGATGGTTGGAGAGGGTCATCAAAGTGACCTACATGAATTTGGCCCAACTCCAGGAGGCAGTGGAAAACAGGAGGGCCTGGTCCATGAGTTCACAAAGAGTCGGACATGATTTAATGACTAAACAACAAAACTCTATGATTCAAAGCACCAGGAAAGGGCTCCGTATTGCTGCAAAATATTGTGACCACACTGGCAGCAGGGGAAAAAAAGATGCCAAGCTTTCCATAGCCAAGTGGAGCCTGCACGCTGACAGCACCCATGGCAACAGTCAAGATGGTCTACACTCTACAGGATCCCCTCTTGTGCTAGTTACCATTCACAAAGTGACACCAAGCAAGGGAAAATCCCAGTAATTGGCTCTATTTTTCAGCAGCCAACCACTTCTCTCCCACACATGAAGCCATTGTCAGGGCTGTTTTTCAACAAGTGGTAGTGAATGGTAGTGCGTAGAAGAGGGGATCCTATAGACCATCCTGACCCCAGGCTGGCTTCAGCTATGGTGTGCCTAGAAGATTTTTCCTCCTGAGCCCAGGGGTGGGATGGCAAAGCCGAATGAGTTAGCCGCCTTCAAGGCCAGTCCCTCTGTACTGTTCTTCCACAGAACTGCTTCTTCTATGCCAGCAGCGAGTCTTGGCAAGTTCAAGAGGTAATCTCCAAAGATCTTCGGATCACATTAAGCCTTTGTGTGTGCAGGAGGGGGAGCCAACAAGAACCCAACATGCCTTGTTTCTTCTACTGCAAAGTCAACAATGGGAGCAAAATTCCTCTGTACACTTTCGGCTGTGCCAGGGTGACATGAAAAGGACCTGCACCATCCATGTCCCTGGGTTCTTCGCCTCCGGGCTGTGGCAGGAAATACAACAACTCATCCGGCAGAAAAAATCTCCAACAACAAAGGTGACTACTCAGGAGGAGCTTGGCCAGGGTTTCTCTCCACTCCCCCACCGTCCTCCTCTAGCTCCCATTGCACTTTGAGGTGCAGGTCCAGGCAAGTTGACATCTCTTGCGTTGGAGAATTCAAGCGACCTGCCAACAGGCAACTGCCAGGGAGAATTAAAAAACAGGAAGAAAAGAGCCAGAGAGAAACCTGTTCTGATTGTCTTCTGGAGGAGCCCAAATGTCCGTTCAAAAGCTGGGGAGTTGTTCCTTTTCTCCAGCACACTTTTAGATTTCAGGGCTGGGAGACCTCCTGATAAATCCCTGCATGTTTCGATAGCTTTGTAGAGAGGGGATTAAATTGGGCTTGGAAGTTAACAGAAATGCTATTTGGTATTTGTGATCCTATGTTGCGGTTTTATTTTGATTTCTGTGTAACCATTATGTTCACTATTTTTAAAAGTGCTACGGTTTTACTGTGTTGTAAAACGCCCAGAATGGCCTTATAGCCAGATGGGTGGGATAGACCAGTGGTTCTTAACCTTTGTTACTCGGATGTTTTTGAACTGCAACTCCCAGAAACCCCAGCCAGCACAGTTGGTGGTGAAGGCTTCTGGGAGTTGCAGTCCAAAACTCCTGAGTAACCCAAGGTTAAGAACCAATGGGATAGACGTTGAATGAATGAATGAATGAATGAATGAATGAATGAATGAATGAATGAATGAATGAATGAATGAATGAATGAATAGGTGCAACAGTCTGTCCAGGAGACCTCTAAGACCCTTATGGCACAAGACTCTTCATGGCATTAAGGGTTGGAGGTCCATGAAAGCTTATGCCAAACAAAACTTACTAGTAGAGATGGGCACGAACTAAACTATTTATTATTTATTTTATTAGATTTATACCCCACCCATCTAGATAGATAGTCTACTATGAACCGGGCTGGTTTGTGGTTCGTTTCGTGCAAACCGTTTTGCCAAAACGAAGCGCCGAACTTTTTCATGCTTTCCACTTTATTTTGTTTCAAAACGGATGCCCGTTTGCGGCTTCTGTGGCTTCCCCATCTGCTCCTGCCTCCACTTCCTCCTTCTCCTCCACCACCGTCACCTTCAGAGTCAAGAGGCCTGGGTCCCAGAAGGGAAGCCCGACTGATCTCTCTGAAGATGGCGAAGGTGGCAGGACAAGATAAGGGAGGCGACAGGGGCGGGAGGAAGGGGGCAGGTGGGCGGTAGAGGGAGCAGAAGTGGTAGGTTCTTCTGCCCCGCTCCCAGCTTGAACTAGAAAAACGAACTGCAGACCAGTTTTGTGGTGGTTCGTGAGTAGCCACAAACCACGAACCAGCTTGATGTGTCATTTTTTTTCCAGTTCATGCTCTAGTTCCAGTTTCCAGTTCCATGTTGACTTAGTAATCCGGTTGCCAGAAGACTCTGTGCTGTTTTGGCTGCAACAGTCTAAGGGCAAAATGTCCCGATGCACATTTTGTTCTGCTTCGGCACCCTTTTCCGTAGTTTGGTGCTGAAGGAACACAGATACTACAGTGGGATTTGCATCCATCCCAGACCTTTCCTTGACCAGTCATTTCTTTTCTCTTTAAGAAAGCCACTTCTGTTTGAGAAATTTTAACCTCTCTTCCGAAGGATCCGATTCTATTGGCGCTCCTCTGTGCAAGTTTTGTCTAAGAAACAACTGAAAGGTTTGACCGGCAAACTCTAGCGGTGGATGCCAGTTTCAAATGGGAAGTGCTACAGCGCTACAGCTTTTCTCTGGAAAAGACCTTGATGTTGGGAAAGAGTGAGGGCAAGAGGAGAAGGGGACGACAGAGGACGAGATGGCTGGACAGGGTCACTGAAGCGACCAACATGAATCTGACCCAACTCCGGGAGGCAGAGGAAGACAGGAGGGCCTGGCGTGCTCTGGTCCATGGGGTCACGAAGAGTTGGACACGACTTCACGACTAAACAACAACAACAACAGTGCTAAACTCCACCCTGCACCGCAAGAGGATACTAAAAATAAACCTTGCCTTTTCTATTCCCCCTCTCACCATCTTGAATCTAGATTTGATCCAGAGGAAAGAGGGGTAAAAGTATTTGTGATTTTTCTGGAAAAAATGACCTATCAAAATATTCAGCAAGGACTCCCTCCTTACAGCAAATATAGTAAACCCTGCACGAACGTCGGCTTCTTTTCCAGCAGTCCATTTATCTTTGCTTTATGTGTTTGTAATTTTCAGAGGGAGGCACATTTTTAGCACTACTGTGGAGAAAAAACCACCGCAACCAAAACCACAATCAAACCCTTTGATCTCCCATGCTCGCTGTGAAGATGAGAAGGCTCAGAGGAACAGAAAATTCCTGGCAGCCTGCATCGAGAAGTCTTTTCTGGAAGATGCACAAGACGTTCTGAGAACTCTTTACCTCCCTGTGTTGAACTCCTCCCTTGTGTTGCAGTTAGAGTAACAGGTGAACCCTAGGAAGGCCTGGGTTCAAATCCCTTGAAAGACCCGTCTTGGTCTGTCTTTTGTTCTTTGTGTCAGGAGGAGACACAGCCATGAAAACTTGCAGAGCGATCCTCACTTGGCGAGTCTCACTTCCCCAGCGTGACCTCTTGAAAAGGGTCATTGTTAGGGAACATTTGAGTTGAATAACCTGCTTCAACTCAAGTAGAAGGAATGGGGAGAGAGGACTCTAAATAGAACAAACACACAAATAATTTGAATTATACACAGCCACTCACTAAGTGGCCTTGAACTCCACAGAAATTTGTTGTTTAGTCCTTAAGTCGTGTCCGACTCTTCATGACCCCATGGACCAGAGCACGCCAGGCCCTCCTATCTTCCACCGCCTCCCGGAGTTGGGTCAAATTCATGTTGGTAGCTTCGATGACCCTGTTCAGCCATCTCATCCTCTGTCGTCCCCTTCTCCTCTTGCCCTCACACTTTCCCAACATCAGGGTCTTTTCCAGGGAGTCTTCTCTTCTCAGGAGATGGCCAAAGGATTGGAACCACAGAAATTACATAGTCTGAATTCTGCACCAGGCTTAATTCATTAATTATTGGCCACCACATTGTTTTTGACTTAAGGCCACCTCCCCCCCCCGCCCCGAAGCTTTCCAGGTATAAAATATTCAGATCTGGTTTCCCAGCCCCTCCTATCAGGGGGTGCCCTGGCACCACTGGGCAGCTTGGCCAAGGCCAGTGGTTCCCAAATTGTTTTGACTCACAGCTCCCTTGACTTAGTGGCCGCTGGCCACGGCTCCCTCAATACGATGCTTTGGACATGGGGAGTAGAGAGAAGCCCATCCTGAGTAGTATTTTCGCGGAAGTGCTTTGAAGGATTTCGCACTGCTTGGTTTGGTGGCACCCCATGGCATCATGGCATACAGTCTGAGGACCACTGCCCAAGGCCGTAGAGGTGACACGGCACAGAACCCCATCAGTTCCCGGTGATTTCAGCTGTTTGCTTTCCTGAGAGTCACCGGGGGTGGGATTTGATCCCCTGACCCCCTTGCTCCAACCCAGGGAGGTATATGAAGTAAAGACATGACACCTGCTGTGTGGTTGTTTTATCTCTGGCAGGACCTTCGTATCAGAAGAACCCATGCCAGGATCTAAAGCAGAACCTTTCACTACCTGCAGCTCCCCTGGAGTTCTCAAGAGATCACAGAAAGTGTACATGTGCTAAGTTCCAAGTTTAGGTAAACATGAAATATCAAAGGAAAACGGGAAGAACGGGCAGTTTTCATAGGCAGGAGGGAGGGAGGGAGGGAAGGAGGGAGGGAAGGAGCCTCCCCAGACAATGTGAAGACTGTGGGCACCTTTGGGCATCACCGTGGCAAAGCCAGGACCCCCTCGGCTGATTCTACCCCTCCAGGGTTGCTTCTCTGACATGAACTGAGAAGGAGGAGAGTCAGAGGACGAGGACGACTGTGAGCAGGTCTTTCTCCCCACAGCCGGAGGCAAAAGAATGTACAGTATCTCTTGGTAAGACAGGATGTTTTGAACTCCACCGACTGACATGCTTTCCGGATGTCTTGGAACTTCCTGCCAGGTTAATTAATTACACCATTTGAGTTTACGATGCAGTCTCGTGCAGTCGGCGCTTTGAAGTCACTAGCCGGCATTACCCTGGAAGGAGGGCATGCATGGCCATGATGCATGAGCACTGTCAGGATTCCTGCCTCCTATCCCACTTCGGTGGCAGCATTCCTCCACCCCCACCCCCCCTATATTTTGCCATTCCTGAATTCCATTGATGGTTTTCCCCTCTGTAATCACAAAGCAGAAGGCCTTGGCGGTATAAACGCAAGAGAAGGGTCATGGTTGCATCAAGGGACTAGACCTCATTGTGGTAAAGAACTCTTGGAAGTGTTTCAGTGATGTATGGTGAATTCTCTGCAGCTCAATGGGATCTGAAAGAGGGCAGCTAGGAATGAAAGAAACGATCATTACTTTTCAGCATGGAATGAGTAGTAATAATTCGGAAGGTGCCCTTCAGAAATCTAGGCTCCCATGCCATATAGAGAATGCCCCTTGGGCAGCGGGTTGGACTAGAAGACCTCCGAGGTCCCTTCCACCTTATGTAGAAGAAGCCAGAACTCCGAAACCTTTGCAATCCTTACATCACTTGTACGTTTATGAGGCATACTGCTTTCTTCATTAGAATTAAGCTGCTCCAGCCCATCTGTATTTCAGTTTCTGTCACACAACTATGATTTCAATAACTATTTGGGCCAACATGAAGTTGGGCAGTCCATAGGTCAGGATTTTGCTTTAGTAAGTAGACCTTTCTGGGCAGGGGTGATGTCAAACTATCCAGTACCAACCAATCATTTCTTTCCTGTCTTGGAATTCAAAGACAGCCCGGCCTTTCTGCTGAGAGCTTTCCCCCCCTCTCTAGAGCCTTGTTGAGGTTGTTGAAAGTGGTCATGTTTGCCAGTGTGCTGTTTGATCTGTTCAATTGTAAGTAATGAAACCTTTTTTATTCTTTCTCCTACTAATGTCTCAGAGAGAGAGAGAGAGAGACTATAAATGCTGGTTGATTAAAAAAAACGGGGGTGGGTTAATCTGGGGGAACTTGAAACTATTATGCTCTGTGAATCACTCACATTTTGACCTCTCAAGAAATCCGTTCCCACCAAGCTGGCGCCCCGACACCTGCAGTCAAACCCTGATGGAATTCATGCCAGTCCTTCATGCATGTGGGAGGACTAAAAGGCATGCTCAGAGGAACCATGGCGAGTCCTAGGGATTTCACAAAAAAACAGAACATTTCTGTGACAGAGGGGGGAAAAGAGGCCGCATATTTGCATAACATTTGCCTATGCTAATTTTGAGGGCCAGCAGCCTACGTGCCAAAAGAACTTCGTTTCCGAACACTCCATTTTTGGCATCCTCTCTGGTCTTTAAATGAAGATAAGCAAACCACTGCTTTTGACTCTTTTGTTGAGAGATTAGGAGGCACCCCATAAACCCAACCAGAGTCAGGATTTTTACCAGCGCTTGTTTCATAAAGGAAAACCAATTGTCTGGCAGGCCTGTGAGTAAGCTGAATGCAAGGGGGGGCACCTTTTTATGCAGTCTATCTCCAGCTGTGCCAGGAGCCATGATGTTGTTAACAAGCTGCGCACACACACACACACACCCCGTTTCCAATTTTGCACGGTAGAATCTCCTTCCACTATGGCTCCGGTCAAATGAACTGGGGTGGACCTTTTAAAAAGGCCACTTAGTCGTCGTGGTCAAAAGTCTGGCAAATCCACCTTCCGGATCAACCCAGGACTTTCTACCAAAGGCAGGCCTTCCCCTCCCCAACACCCCCCCAAGAAAGGTTGCAGGATTACTCCCTTCCTTCTGAGCCAGCAATAGACCTGATGGCTGGGGGATGATGGAATTGTAGTCCAACACATCTGGAGGGAGGTGGGCGGGGTGGGGAGTTACTGGGGCAGGAGAATCCCGTTACCTAAGATTCAGGATGAAAAAAACCACACCTGAACCCAAGAGGCGGGCTCCAAGAGGTGATGTACCAGGAGTGATGTCGGCAAGGGTAGGCAACCCTATTCATGAGCAAGATTACTTTTGTAAATTTATGTTCACAGCTTCCCTTAGGGGAGTCAGTCCCTCTTGTATTTCTGTTAATGCAGCCTGAAATAGCATTTGCCTTTTTCGCAGCTGCCCCACACTGTTGGCTCATATTAGCTTGTGATCCACATAATTTCAAGATCTTTCTTATTCATAGTATAAGGGATCCAAACTCCCCCCCCCCCGACCTCGTAACTGTGTGTTGGTTTGCTTTTCCCTAGGGGTAATCTTTGCACTTCTCTCTTGTCAATGACATTCTGTTGTTTTCTACAACGCTGGGTGAAAACTCGGGAGACGAAGATGCGGGCTCTTGTGATGTGCCAGGGAGCGGTTTAGGCAAGGGTCAAACCCTCAAGCCCTGGGTTTGAGCCGATCAAGGTCTCTGATGGCTGAATATGTGAAGAGCGTGTCTTTTTAATCCATCCCTGGATACTGGTGGGGGATTCTCATCCCTCCGCCCTGGCTGTGTCTGCCTGGGTTAGCCATCTGCATCTCACGGGGAGCTCTTTCGCGAAACTGTTGGCTTGGGTCTCTGTGCATTTGCCAGAGTATGACTTGGCCGTTGTTCTCAAAACCCACCGAGGGAAATCCTGTATTAATGCACTCCGTGCTTATTCGGAGCTAACAACACATTAGTACTTCCTGCATCCTGACTCACCCTCATCCTGGTCACGAGGTGCAGGACCAGCCCTAGGAGTGCAACAGCTGGATGGGAAGTAATACAGAGAGAGAGGGAGATTCCATTGATCCCAAAGGAACAGCTGGTTTACAGAATGCTTCCCTCCTCTTAGCATAAGGCAAGGAGGGAGGAAAACCTTCGGCACTTTGAATGTTCCAGACTCCAACTACCATGCTTCTTTTTCATTGGTCATGCAGGCTGAGGATTCTGGGAGCTAGAGGCCTAAACATCTGGCAGGCCAAACGTTTGTCGCCGCCAGCAGAGGATCTGCCTGTTTGCACATTACGTCCTGCAGGGAGAAAAGGATGGTTACGGGGCCCCCTCCATGCAAAATAACTTTATCCCAGTTTTTAATAGGCATAACAGATCCTGAACAGGGCTCATGAACTCTCATGGGTTGGGGTTCAGCAGAAATATTTCCGGTGAGGTCTCCCACGCTCACCTGGTTCGTAGAATTTCTGCTACTAGACCTGTTAAGGAAACTGGTAAAGGTCAGTGGACCGCTTCCTTACCGGCCAGCCAATCTATGCCCGCTTTAAGGATGCTCCGTTCCAGACTCTACCTGTTTCCTCTTCTCAGTCGACACTCAACACTCCCTGCTCCCCAAGTGTGCACAACATTTTATGGTTTGGGAGAGCGCCGGGCGACAGGGGTGAAATATACAGGCGTAGCCGGGAGAGCCCTTTTGGTGAGCATCAGTGTTTACCTGATGCTCACCAAAAGGCTCTTGTTTTTCAAGAGCACTCCGTCTTGACACTCATCCTCCGATTCCAGCATTGGAAGGATGGTCAAAACATGGGTTTGAATCATCCCACTATCCCCCGTTCAAGCTTGAAGCTGTTGTAAAGTTATCTTGTCGGATCTCGTGGCACCTTGAAGGGGATGCCCGGGAAAACCCGCCCAGCCTTTAGTGTCACAAAGTACTTTATTCGTTGGTGTATAACCAGCTAACACGGCTCTACGGTTAGATCTTTTATCGGTTCTCTGCACACACAAGCTCAACGTGTTCTTTGTTCTTCCTCTCACCCCTGCCTAGGACAGGAGCTTGTCCGACATTTACAGTTCAGGTCTGATTCTTCCAGCTTTTCCCATTTCCTTCCAAGCCCAGAAAGATCTTCTGCTGGGCCACGCACCGCTCAGCATCCCAGAGAATTTCTTTCCACTGTTTCTGAAAAGCAAGTGTCTGACAAAAGATCACGGCTAAATTGGAAATGCAGAATCACAAACACATCATCAGGCTGGCACAGCACGGATTAGACCGAGGGCTTTGCGGTTTAATGTGCACTTAAGAGATTCCCCGACAGGGGAAGATCCGAGGAAGATTCCGATTTCCAAAAAAAAAGTCTGGCTTCCGGAACAGAAATCTCTCCTGGCTCTGTTGCTCTTCATCTACACCCACCCCATTTTGGGGATTTATTTCTATCACTTCCTCCTGCATCAAAAGATAACTAAGTCTGATGACACTTCCTTATGTGGATGATAGCTCCCATAGCTGGCTGGTGGATTCTGGGAATTGTGGTCCAAACAAAAACCCTCCCAAGATCTGCTCTGCCCCATGATGCTTTGAAGGTGCTGCCTGGCCCTAGTTTCATTGTTTCTACCTTTTATCTCAGGAAATCCACGAACCGGGGAAAAACGATAAGGCCAACATTGCCATAAAGAGAAGGCAGGAGCAGCAAGACGCAGCTTAGCAGGATAGACCCCAAGTGAACGGGTCAGGAGGATGTGAGGCCAAAAGCAGACGCAGAGTGGCTAGGGGGCAACCTCGACGCTTCCTGCCAGGTCACATCCTTACAATTGTGTTCCTACACGTGCGAGTGGCTTGTGCTAGCCGTATTTTTCTCATGTTGCTGCCAGGGGCTCAAAAAGGCTCCTTATTTCCTTTCGGCACCTTGCCTTGGTTAGGTAACTTTTTAGGGGAGCCAACAGCCGGCTGTGTCTCCTACTCTGCCCCCAGGAGGATCCAAAATGCAGCCGGCTGGACTTGTCCCTCTCTGCAAATAAGGGGCGGGTCTTTTGTCAATGCAGTGGCTCTTATTTGCACATTCCAAGACCAAACCTTTTATATTACCGGAGACTGTGGCTGAACAAATCCATTTCTCTCCTAGTAGTAATAGGATAGCCCTTGTGCTCAGAAGGAACAAGGAAACCTTGGGGGGAGGGGTCAGTGATATCAGAGTCTCTGCTGTTGCAAAGGTCTTGGGGTTTTGACCCTCTAAGCCCTCCACAGGATGGACCAGAACCTGCCAGCAACACCAAGTCTGGATTTTTCAGTTCAACCAGAACAGAGATAGGGATGCAAATTCCATTTTTCCCCACCTTACTGATTCATGCCCGTTATTTACCGCTTTTCAATCCCAGCTAGGCAGGCTGCTTGCAGCATCCCCACCATCCGCCTTCTGCAAAGGGAGTTTATTTTTAAATGTGAAAGCATCCTTCCTTCCTTCCACCACCAGTTCCTTCCAGCATCGCTTCCCTGCTGAGGTTGCAAGCGTGCACGTGAGTTTTTATCCGCTCCAAAAGAAGACCGAGCGAGCAGCAGAGAGGATTCTTGAAAGAACAAAACTTTAATACAAATATGTCAACGGGTCAGCTAGCCCCACTCCCTCCAGCTGCTCGGCTAGACAACGGCCAGCATATAACAACATACAAATTTGGAAAGAACAAATATGAAGAAACATTATAAATAGAATTAGACCTTTTTCAATGCAACAGACATTTCAAAGAGAGCTTTGGACCACAAAGGTGCACCTCACACACGCACACACACACCACATAGAAAGTGTCTTTGAGTTGCCCCAGAGAATTAAAAGGATGCCTGCATGGCTAAACACCTAAGTAAAATTCTGTTATGCCTGGCTATCACAAACCTATACAAATTTACCACCACTGGGGACCTTCTAAATTGAACCTTGGTCAACAAATGGCACCTGTTTTGCCTGCCACGTCTCCCCAGTTTCCCTCCAGCCTTCCCTTCTCCTTCCAACCAAGAGGGGATGATTTCTGGAAACAGGCCTGCTGTGCTTCCTTCCCTTTTGACAGGACAGCCCATTGCCGAAGGAGATACTGAGAGCAAAACTCGAGACTCTACCAGCTTCCAGGTGCAGTTTCTCCCCCTCCGCCAAACCCTTGCAACTCTCCGGAAGGGGAAAAACTGCCTGCTGACCTCAAAGGGTGATTAAGATCATCCAAGGTGGCACAAAGAAGTCAAGGGAAGAAAGGGAGACGGAGGAAGACGCTGAACCTTGGAGAAGAATCCAAAGAGCAGGTAAGGCAGGTGTGTCTTTTTAATCAGGGGTGTGACTTCAAAATGAGGCGGGGGGGTGGCATCATGACACCCCATCTCTCCTTTGCAGCCTGGAGGGCAAGACCTTACTTCCATGAGAACTGTTAGGGACTAAGGCCAGCCTCCGAGCAACTTTGATTTCGCTAAATAATACAGGGGTGTGGCTGTTTTCATTTGAATCAACCACTGCCTTCACATCTGCCTCCCCGTTGTTGTCATTGGGTTTTGTTTGTTTTTTAAATATATGAAACCAGATCTTGAGCAAGTTGTTTTTTGGATTTACTGACTATAGAATTCTGGGACTTGAGATCCAAAAAAACAGGGCTTCCCCCCCCCACCCCACCCCCAAAGCCCTGAATAACCACCACCAAAGTTTTAGCAAGACAGGGGCCAACAAAGGCGTGGGGTAGCGAAGGAGTTGCAAATACTTTTGCAAACCTTGTTTGCCCACAAACGCTTGTTCTCTCCACGACACGCCCCGCCGATTCAGGGCTCACGTGGTAAGCGCTGAAAACAAAGGAGCCCAAACGGGGAGACCGACCTTGTGCAATATGCCGGGAACCCGTAAGCGCCGGCAGACAAGGTGGTTTCCAGTCTGGGGTGGGGAGGGGACCTCATCTACCCTGGAAGGCTGGGAAAAATTCCCCCACAAAAGATGGCCAATAAGCACAACACGAGAGAAAACCTGCTTGCAAAACAAAAAACAAAAAGGAAAAATTCCCAAACCCCAGCCTTTTTCCTTTTGCCATACTCGGCACTCAGCATTTGACAGCTTGGGGCCAGATCCTTCTGCCCTCCCCAGGTTTGCTTCTGCTACGGGAAAATACTGTAATAATAATAAAAACCTGTCTGGGAGACCAAAACGGCACCTCGGTGCTTCACGATTCTCTGGGAATCAAACCACAGAGGTGTTTCCCAGCTGCACAAAAGCTGGACGCATTCTTTGCCCGCCTCACAATAGACCCAGGATTTGTATGGCTCTCTGCCATCCGACTCCCTTTGTTACCAACCTCAGGGCTGGCTTCTGCCAACGCTTCCCCCTGCACTGTGGTTCACAGGAGGTAGCGTGCAGGCAGAGAGTGATTCAGCTGCCAAGGGCAGAAGCTTCCGGCCAACAGCTGAATTGCTTTGGAAATCTGACGGTTGCCGGCAATAAAGCTTGGGTCTGCCTCGAGTTTTTCCACCCTCATGTCGGCTTGGCAATACTCTCACAGGTTTGCACCATCATCCCTTGAACCAGATAAACAGTGCCCTACTATGGGGGCCTATCGATTGGGGTCGGATCCCGCTTACTCTAGAGGAGAATCTCCCAAGCTGGCACCTGCCAGATAGGCTGGGTTTAAAACTCCGACCCTCTCCATCGGAGGAGTCGTCGCCCGCCATACCTAGAGTACCAAAATGGGGAATGCTGTTTTAGACCAACCCTTCCAGGAAAGTGGAGGAGGGAATTACCTGTGGACCCGTTTGCACCCTGCAGTTGTCTTAGACAAGAAGGCGGCTACGTACTCTTCTTTTCTGCAAGCGGATCTTTGACCTAAATTACGGGAGGAACCCCATGGATTTAAGGATGAAGACGGCTCATCAGAATTAGTCTCCCACCAGGAAGAAAAAAACACAGGATGGTTCTCAAAGGGGCACATACAAAAACACACACCATGCAACAGCTTCCAACGTTCTCCTCCAACTGGAAATAGCAAAACGTACATAGAAACCACCAGAAATGTTCTCCTCTTTCTTCCTTTTTTGCTTCCCTCTCTGCCACTGCCCAGCACAGCGGCGTTGCTATACGTTGGACACCCTCTGAGACTCTCTGGCTTGCCGTAGCCCATACAGCCACTTGATGACCCGGGCATTGCGCTCCACGATGGAGATGCCATAAGGCATGCGCTCGGCTTGCCTCTCCTCCAGGGTGACGGCGCTGCGCCGAGACCGGGTCCCCTCCGAGCTGGCCGTGCTGACGCTATGGAACTTGATGGAGACGATGTCCGAGCTGGCTCGGGTGAACCGCTCCACCTCCATGTCCCCTACGTCTTCGGGGTCCAGGCCGCAGTAGTTGAAGAAACGCTCCAGATCGGCCGTGGCCCGAGAATACCGGTCGCTCAGGTCGGATTTGGAGCGGTGCAGGAAGGTCTGGCGCTTGGCGCTCTCTGTCCTCAGCTCGCCGCAGGGGCTCGGGGAGTTCAAGGGGCTGGCGGAGAGGATCCGGGTGTGGCCAGGGGAGGTGGGCACCGGGGTCAGCTGGATGCTGGGGGTGACTCTCGCCTTCAGCACCCCGCACGGCCGGACGTCCACTCGGCGCACGGCGACGGTGCTGGGCGGCTTGGAAGAGGCAGAGCTTTGGGACAGCTTACTCATGCCTTCGGACGGGTCCCCTTTCTTCTTCCGCGGGGTGGACGCCAGCCCCCCCGGGCTTCGGCCGTGAGCGTCGGACACCCACGGGTGCTCCGTTGGGCTCTTCTCGCCTTTCGGGAAAGAAAGAGGGCTGTCGCAAAAGTTGATCAGGTTATTAAGGATCTCCAAATTCAGAGACGTCTTGGCCCCGCAGACCTCGGCTCGGCGCCCCCCTTGCGGGGTTTTGCGGCTCGGGGTGAGCATCACCCTCCTGACTCCCGGGGTGAAGAGGGGCTGCTTAAGGAACAGAGGCCTCACCGGCTCTTGCTTGGTGGTGGCCACTTGCTGGCTCTTGACATATTTGGCTTTATCCGCCTCCAGCCTCTCCACCGCGCTCGGCTTCTTGGCAGCCGCGCTGGCCGCTTGCCGTCGGAAGTACTCCGGCCCCTTGTTCAGGATCCGGAAGGGCATGGCCGAAGTGAACGGCGCGGTCGTGGCCGAGACGCTTTTCATTCTGTGGCTGGCCTGGAGCGTCTCCACCGGCATGATGCTCCACCGATCTTCCAGCCGGGCCGCTCACCTGTTTTCCCCTCCGACACACGGGGCTTCTAGCAGCACCACTGGGCCCTGAGCAAGATCCACATGCCCCCCCCACCGCCAGCTGTGCAGGGGAGACACGCGTTGTGTCCTGGATGGCTTCTGGATCTGGATGGGTCCACGGGAAGAGCTTGCAGTCCTCAGCTTCGCACTCTGCTGCAAGGGAGAGAGAAGCCAACAGGTCAGTGTCTGACGCCGGGGCCTCTTTGCAGCCTTCTCCCTAGAGAGGGCATTTTTGCAGGCAATGTGCTGGCCTCAATTGTGCATGTGTGCATGCATGCGTGCCTATGTCTCTGTGTGTGTGTGTGTGCGTGCATGCATGCATGCATGCATCTGCCTGCCTGCCTCTGTCACCCACAGCAGCCAAAATGCACCGGGGAGCCCCTCTCGCTGCGCACAGGCAGGCCAGTGGCCCGGGCTGCCTATTACTAGGCTCAGGCCACGCCCACCTCACCCAGCCTGGGCCAATCGGGAGCCAGAGGAGCACTTCAAATAGGAGCCTCGACCTATCACGAGGAAGCAGGCGGGGAGGGGGAGGGGGGCAGGAGCAGGGAGGGCGAACTCATTGAATGAAAAAGAGCCCAGAAGAAAGGGAAGCGGGTCCCCCCCTCCCCCCTCCCCTGTTCTCGGGCAGACGCTTCCCCCTCCCCTACGCACATGCCCATCATCCTCATCCTCCTCCTTCCTACCACCCCCTCTCACCCCCCCCTTTGCATTTCCTCCAGGCATCCTTTTTCTTCCACCCCCCTCCCACCCCGGGGGATTCCCACGTTGCATCTTACGTGTCGGGGGATGGAAGGCGGGGGGGGGGAAGGGCCCGGCTGGTCACGACGCGCGTTCGCCTGTGCCGTTCCCACGCCGAGGGCTGCGGCGCCTACACGCGGCTCCCCCTCACCTGCCGCCTGAAACCCGAATAAAGCAAGGCCGTCGCCCCCGATCCATCCCACACTCCCCTCCCCCCCCAAAAAAAACACAGGGGATCGGCTCCTTTTCGGCCCTGGGGGGCAGCGAAACGCCAACCAGAAAAAAAGGGGGGTCCTCAAAAGCAAGGGAGGGAAAGGAGGCATCCCAGTCTTTTGCCCCTGATAGGATTCGAACAGAGGGACGGGGTACCCCTTTTGCAAGGATCCGGCCAGTGGGTCCGTTTAAGACGACGAGGAGACTTTTCTCCTCCTGTTTGAGAGCTGAATTCCAGGGCCGGCCCAGGGATGGAGGAGAGGGAGGGAGGCAACCACCGCCCCCCCCAAGACTGTTAATTCTTTTTTTTTTAATCATGGCATTTTTAGGGCCAAGGAGGGGGGAAGAGAGGAGCTTTATGGGACTGGCGGGCTTATGTGTCAAAATAAGGCGGTCAGCTTGGAGTGTCCTGTGCCCTGGCTTGGAGGGGGGGCACAGCCATGGCACTGTCTGACACCGTGCCTCGGGCAGCCAAATGCCTTGGGTCGGCTTTGCCTGAATCTCTTGTTGTGGTTCAGTCATTAAGTCGTCTCCGACTCTTTGTGACCCCATGGACCAGAGCATGCACAGCCCCCCCTGTCTTCCACACTGAATCTCTTCCACTGAATCTCTTGCCCTCTCAATATATATATATATATATATTATAATACTGCTCATTCAATAATATATATATCTTTCCCCATCACCCCCACTCAAATACAAAGCAAAGGAAAAAGGGCACAGGCCAATTTCAAAAAGAGACGGGGTGTTTAGCCATGGTTTGTGTGTGAGAGGCTCACCGTTTAAATCCCTGCCATTTCCAATGAATTAAGGCTGTCCCGCTCCAGGCAAATCATGAGAAGGCAAGATTTGCTGGGAAAGACACTTAACGCTAGGAAAAGTTGAAGGCAGCAGGAAAAGAGGAAGAGCCAACACGGGATGGATGGACTCCCTCAAAGAAGCCACAGCTTTGCAAGGGCGGAGCAGGGCTGCTGAGGACAAGATATTTGGGGGATCACTCATTCCTAGGGTTGCCGTGAGTCAGAGGCCAACGTGACGGTACATAAACAACAACAAACTGAGCACGTGACTTACAAAGAGATTTATCAGAAATATCTTAGGGTGAGCAAACACAGGGGGGGACGCATGACATAAAAAAATAATAAATGACAACATGGGGACAGTCTTTGTCCTCACAACACCACACACCAATCCTCTCCAGCCACTTTTCCCCCACCTGGCATCCTTCCACAGATGGAGGAGTACAACTCCTATCATCATCATCATCATCATCATCATCATCATCATCATCATCATCATCTTAGAACGGCAGAGCTGGAAAGGACCCTACGGATCATCGGGTCCAGCCCCTGTCAAACAGGCACCACAGGGGAATTGAACTACCAACCTCTGGATCTACTAAACCACCGAGCTATCCAGCAGTCCTAAGCAGTGTGCCCTATTTTTATGGGCAGTGTGCGTTGTCATTCAGAAGCACCAAGCGGTAATTAAAAGTGCTGGAGGCCTATGTTGAAATCCCCCAATCCGCTAGGGACCCCCCCGGGTGACTTTGAGCCCGTCACATTCGCTCGGTCTGACCTACCTCACAGGGCTGTCGTGATGGGGAGAGGAGGAGAGATGTGTATGTTCATTTGAGCTCATTGTACGAAAGAGGTCTTGTGATTTCAGACATGCATGTTTTTAATTCACAGGTGGGTTTGGTGGGGACACAGGAGAGGGGCCTTCTCTGTGGCTGCTCCCAGACTGTGGAACTCCCTCCCACTGGAGGCCAGCCTGGCCCCGTCTTGGCTCTCCTTCTGCAAGCAGGCAAAGACTTTTCTCTTTAGGCAGGCTTTCTCCGAATGACTGTCTGAGTGGGTTTTTTTTAATGAATTGGTGTCCCTTTACCGCTTTGAATGTATTTTCGTTGCTTTTGTTTACCATCTTTTAGTGTGGCTTTTGATCCTTTTTACTATTTGTATACTTACTGTTTTTTACTTTTAGATACAGTACTGTCTTTTTTCAGTAGGGCAGTGGGTGACAATATTTTAAGTCAGTAAGTAGGTAAGGAAGGGAGGAAATAAATAAGCGGTATGCACCGCCTTGTGTTTCTTTATTGGAAGAAAGGCGGGATAGAAATAAAATATATTGCCTGATGGAGCGCTTTCCCCCCCCCCCCAAGGTCATTTACTCCCTTCCCCTGATCCTCCCAGGCAACCTTCCTCCAGGTAGCCACCCTAAAGGAGGCCGCGAAATCAGCTGCAAGGAGCAGGGCCTCCTTCGCGGTGGCATGCTGGCATCCGCTCCCGGTACAGCTGGGCTTGGCGCCTTCCCTCCTACCCTTCAGAAAGCTTTTCTGAAGATGCTGCTTTATCGAGAAAGCCTCTGCCTGGTTTTTTATGTCTCGTGCATTGCCCTAGATTTGGAATCATGCCTCTCCTGGCATCTGATTTTCTCAGCCGATTGGTCTTTGTGGCTGTGTTTTAAATTTTTAAATTTATTTATTTATTTATTTTTGCAGAAAACCACACAGACAGACAGACAGACAGACAGACAGACAGACAGACAGACAGACAGACAGACAGACAGACAGACAGACAGATAGATAGATAGATAGATAGATAGATAGATAGATAGATAGATAGATAGATAGATAGATAAAGGGATCAGTTGATAGACAGATAGATAGATAGACAGACAGACAGACAGACAGACAGATAGATAGATAAAGGGATCAGTTGATAGATAGATAGATAGATAGATAGATAGATAGATAGATAGATAGATAGATAGATAGATAGATAGATAGATAGATAGATAGATAGATAGACAGACAGATAGACAGATAGACAGATAGATAGCCAACCAATAAAATGGGATATAAGTGTAAACTGAATAATAAAATAAATAAATGGGGCACCGTGCAGAAAAGGGCTGTTTTGATGCTTGCATGCTTGCATTTCAAAAAGCTGGGATTAAGAGAAAAAGGCGAGAAGGCGAGGCGGGTTGTGGGGGGGGGGCTGGAATGGGGGATCAGAGAGAAGAAAAGGCAGCCTGCCAGGCTGAAGGGCGTCCCAGAGCCCCATGGCTTCTCCCATCCTTGACAGTGATGTGGAGGGACCTCCCCCAGCTGGATCCTGGCCAGCAGGCTTCCCCCCCCCACCCGCCCACCCCCTCTGCCTCCCTTCTCCCAAGTAAGGAGGGGAGTGCGCTGAAGGGATTGAACCCGTGCCCACAGCTCATTAGCAAGGAACAATCTTGTAAAGAGGCAACCAGATCCTCCCCGGGCGAATGAATGAGTGGGGTCCACAGGGAGTTGGGGCTGCTGCCAAGCCTCGAAAGACCCACAATGCAGGACCTTTAACAAGGAGCTTTGATCAAAGACACGGCATCATCCCCGGGCCGCAGATCTAACACTTCCCATGAAAACGTAGGGAAACTGTCTTGCCCAAGGCTAAGTGCTGGTAGCTTCAGAGTTTCCGCCTCCCCAACAGGCCCATCCACAATGACTTCGAAGGGTTATTTTTTCGCACTTCACGCATTGATTATGAGATGTTGGAGTTTCATTTGCAACCTTGCATACTGGGCGGCTGCGAACTGGGAGGGATTTCTCTGGGCTGGCGTATTTGTCTATCCAGGACTAACCAGCCTCTTTCCCTCTCTTTAGGCTGCTGGGAGCAGTTGTATGGTTGCTGCTGATCTGTTCCGTGGGTCACCGGTGTATGTGTACAGTAAAGAAAGCAAAATGCACAAGTCTGTCCTTTCAGGCCATTTTAAGTCATGATTTTTATCCTTTCTCTTCCGAATGTCTCAGAGTGAGGTACTGAGACTTTAAGTGGCAAAAGGACCAGAAATTCAAAACTCTATAACATTAGATAGGGAAGGGGGTAGAATTTACTCATTTACTGATCCTTTGCAATTCTAGAGGAATCAGGCTGGTTAGCATGTTGTTAATGAAGAATTAACCATACAAGACCCTTTTTAGAACTCGTAACCTCCAGATACAGTGGACTAAAATTCCCATCATCCCCGGACAGTGAGTCCAAAGGGTGCCAGGTTCAGAGCCTTTGCTTCACAGAATATGCCCTACAGATTCTAGAGGGGGGAAATCTGTTTAGCTATTGCTTATTTATCTTATTATATATTTAAAATATTTTTACCTTAATTTTCTCCTTAAAAGGGACCCAAGGCGGCTTACATTATTGAGAGACAATATTTAAAACTAGAAACACTAAGTATACATAAACTACAAATGTTCAAACAAATACCACACTAAAGAAAAGCAATATCAAAAACCCATTCAAAGCAGTAAGGTGGTACAACCATCCATTTTAAAAAATCTCACTCATGCCAGCCAGTCACTCAGGGGAAGCTTGCCTGAAGAGTAACGTCTTGGCCTGCTTGCGGAAGGACAGCAAAGACAGGGCCAGGCTGGCCTCCAGTGGGAGGGAGTTCCAGAGGCTCAGCGCTATCCCACCTTTCCTTCAGTGAGGCCAAAGGGAATGTATATCGTCAAGACAGTCCTGAGAAGTTGGTCAGGATGAAAGAGGGCAACCAAAGTCACCCAGTCTGTTTCATAGCCCAGTAGGGTTTTTTTAAACTGAGGTCTCATGACCGTGCATCAATCTAACTATCTACTCGTATCTCTTAACTACCATACTTCCAAAGAGGGTGCCGTAGATGCTTCCCTCTTCCACCCCTTTTAAAATCCCTACCACAAGCCTGTGAGGTAGGTCAGGGAATCAGATTGTCGTTTTGTCAAGATCACACAGAAGTTCCACTGTGTGATCTTGAAAAAAATATGGTATATAGGTCATTGATGGCACAGCTTGGATTGGAGGAAAAAGTCTGCATCCACCACTGTTTCTACTTAGAATGAGCCGTCCTTCCCCTTTAAGAGCTGTTGCGCACCTTTCTGTCCCAGTGGTAGGGCATGCATTTTTTTTTTTTTGCACACTTGTTACTTAGCCAGGCAACCTCCAGGAGCCTCCGCTTCCAACTGCCATGGTGGCTGCAGTGGTAGATGGAGGAGAATGAGGGAAAGGAAGCAGAGAGAGGGAAGGGAGAAAACAGAAAGGCACCAACAGAGGGAGAGAGGAGCGATGAAAAAAAATTCACTTCCCCTGACCCTCCACAGAGGATCAGGGGAAGCACTGAATTGACAGCTGATTGGGCTACAAGAGGCTGTTTGCTGTTCGGAGGAGGAGCATGCCAAATTGCACATCACTTCTCCCCTTGAAACTCAACAGACTTTTTGTAGCCCAATCCAACCCACACCCAAAACGGCCAGTCTGGGCAGGCCCACAGTGAGCTTTGCAGCAAAGTTTGAACCTTGGCCTCCCCACGTCTACTCCAACTTGCCAAGCCACATGTCCCAAATACAGTGTTCTCTTAAGGTGCCCACTTATACATGACGCGCGTGCCCCGGACACACATTTCCTCCCCCGAAAAAGATTTTAAAAATTACACAGACTTACATCAAATTGTAGAGCCTAAGAAACTTAGAAATGATGTTTACACTGAAACACCGTTGCAGGGCGTTGGACCAAAGTGGAGAAGAGTCTGCCCAAGTCACCTGCCTGCCCTCTTGCGCCCAATGCCCAGGTGTTCCTCAAGGGGATGGTAGACCACTGCATGGCCCATGTTCACTCCCTTCTCAAACTTCTTCATTTTCAAACTGGACTTTGATGGGACACCTCTTCAAGTGGAAGAAACCTTCCAAAATGAGGGCTCTTCTCTTCAAATACAGGACCGTCCTCAGCAAAAGAGGAGGCGGGGTATAAATCAAATAAATAAATAAATAAAAATAGTCGCTAAGATCCCCCAACAGGCCTGGCCCAGCGGCAGGGGCCTTATAAAGGACCTTCACCTTTGCGCCATTACTGCCACCTTAATCTAAGAAAGACGACACATCTTGAGCAGGTAAGTTCTGCAACACAGTTGTTGGCTTTTTTTTTCTGGATGACAACTCTCTTTGTCCTCTAGCCTAGCCAGTACCAGTGAGCGGGCAGGCTGGTGGATTTTGGAAGCTGCAAGCCGAAAAAGCCACGGAAAGTAATGATGTTCCATATCTTCAGAGAAAATATTGTCATCAAGCCAATTCTGAGTTAGAGCGACCCTTTCCAAGGTTTTCCAGGTAGAGAATACTCAGAAGCGCATGACCATTCTTTTCCTCTAGGGGGTGCCCTGGGACTGTGCAGCTTGCCCAAGGCCACCCAGGCTGGCTCTGACAGAAGGGACGGCGGGGAATTTGAACTCCCAGCCTTAGATTCCACAGCCAGATCCCTAAACCATTGATCCAACCAGCTCCTTTCAAGCAAAGCAGGGAAGGGAACTCAGAGTCCCTACCTACTTTTATCTATCACACCAGCTGGGATCCTATGGCTTTTTTCTCAGGTCGGTGACAGTCCCGTTGTACGCACTGCTGCCAAAATGTGCCAGATATGCAAAGCCATATTCATTCATCCTTGTGCAAGCCGAAGCCAGTTTCTGGCTCCCACACCTGTGAGCCAGAGAGCACTTAAGAAAGATGGATCGTTCTGCCTGTGGAGTGGTTACACTCCACCACAGTAAACAGAATCCTGGCCGCTCTCTTTGAGCAGCTTGCCCTGCCAGCACTTTCAGTGTAGTGTAATATTAGCCTACCTTGCAGGGTTGTGTTGAGGGCTCAGTGAAACAAGGTAGGAAAAGGGCTTTGACCTCTTGAGAGGCACAGCATGAGAAAGACAGACCTTGGGGGATTTTTTAAAGCAAAAATCAGTTGAGGATCTCTTGAGAAACTGGTAAAAACAATGGCCTAAATCCTGCTGGTTAGTATAGTAAGTTGCACTAGAGTCAACCCACTGAATAAAAAGGGATTTGGTGAGAAATAAGCCACATTTACAGTTGAATCAATGGAACATCTGGCGGAGTTGGCTCACAAATTCACCATGAACTTGATGGGCCTACTGTAGCGCAATTTACTAAGCTAAGCAACAAAGTTTCGGCCATTAAGAGCCTAAGGTAGACTGTGCCTGCATCCAGAAGTTCAATTCAGCCACGAGTTTAGAACCTTTGGCCCTCTTGATATTTCTGGCCGACAAGTGCCATTAGCATGGACAATGGTGAGGGATTACGGGAATTGTATTCTGAAACATCTGGAGGGTCCAACGTTTCCGAACCATGCATTCTGCTATAAATAACAGCAGCCGAGAGCCCCAATTTTGGTGCAATTTCATTTGGAGAAGAGCTGCAGGGGAAGAACGCTGGAGAGGAAGGAAGAGGCGGAAAAAGCAGAACGGAGGCAACCTGGAAACTGAGACCGTTTGGCGGGTCGTGGGATAACTTGGGAACGCGACCACTGAGACCAGCTGTGCCAAACGGAGCAGAGGGAAGCGAGGGCAGCTGCTCCTCCAGGGAGACAGAGGGAATTTCATCTGGAAAGGGTTGAGAGACGGTAACATAAGATGAGCGAGGAGGGAGAGCGTAAGTGGCGCCCCTCTCTCCGGTTTGTTTAGGGTATTTCCATCCTGCTTTCTCTCTCTCGGAGGAAAACTGGGTCAAGAAGCAGCTTGCACCAAAACTAACATGTGCCTTTTTAAAAAACTGAATGGCAATTAAAATCTAATGCAAAAGGATATGTGGGGAGAGGCGGGGCACTGCACGGAAGCTGGATCCGGACAGCCTGGCATGATAACATCCTGAATTTGGGCAAATTTCAAAATATATCCAGTGAAAGTGAGGCGCAGGGGTCTAAATGCTGACCATCTGCCTTCAGATCCCCTCTTAACCCTTTAACTCCACAGAGCCTGGAAACACGGCTGTTTTGCAAACTTCCAATTTGGCTACTGATCTGATAACCTGTGGATGAGAAAAGCAGAATTCCCAGTAACCCACCAGCAGCAGAAAGGAATTGTGGTAGTTATGGTTCTGGTTTTTTAAGTGTAAATGTTATAGCTTTGCAAGGCAATCTTGGACTAAATACCCTTTTCTGAGCCCGAAAAACCCACAACAGCGCTTTTCTGACTTAGCCTACCTTGCAGGGTTGATGTGCAAATGGATAACAGAAGCCGCCTACATGTCCCCGTGACTCAGATTAAAGGTCAAATTGGATTACAACATGAAGATCGTGAAAGATGTTGTGCAGTATTGGCTTAGCAGTATGAGCAGGTCCTCGTGGAAGGCTTGGTTTATTTTGATAATAAAGAAACACGAAGGTGGCTGACACATCACATCCCCAGTATGGTTCCTCCCCTATGGAAATTCAAAAGTTTTTTTTTCCACACAGCTTGGAAAAGTTACTTTAAAAAAAGAAAGAAGATTGCCATTTTTTTTTAGACGGTGGTGCTGGCTGAGAGATTCGGAGCACCACAAGACTTTAAAAGTAATTTTCCTGACCTCTAACTTCACCCGATCCATCACGCCTCATAAATCGCACGAGCTGCTGCTTGATAAGAGGTTAAATCCACTTCTCCTTTCCGTCTAAAAGGAATCAAAGATCACACCAGGGCATGAAGTTTCATCATGGGGGCGTTTGCAGTGCAGGAAGGTGAAACTCGCCTACCCCTGGGGCCGTGTGAGAAACACACGTAGCCCAACCAGGATCTCCCGGCCCAGACGGCTTGACTGCAGGAGTCACGCCTGAACCTTACAGATTTCACCCTCGTTCCGGAAACGGGAGAACACCTCACAGATAGGGGCTGGTTTCTGGGAATCCAAAGATGCCAATCTGGGTACCTCTACTTACTCGTAGGACAAGACTTTGCATCCCACCCCACCCCTTTCCTGACACCTGGACAACCCTTCTCCCATCAGGGGGTATGTCCTTCAGCCTCTGCCCACTGGAAGTGCCCCCCCGCTGCCCAAAAAATAAAACCCAAGAAAAGAACAGCCAGGGGTCCCCTTCCAATTCTGAAAAATGAGTGTTTTGGGAGATCCCAAATAATACAAACATGGATTATTTAAAAGATAGATTTCAAGTCCTTGGTGTTATTTCTGGTCCTTCAAGCTTCAAGAACAAGGTAAAAGTTCCCCTTAACAATTTGTCCAGTTGTGTCCGACTCTAGGGCACGGTGCTCATCCCCGTCTCCAAGCCGTAGAGACTCCGTTTGTCCGAAGACCGTTTCCGTGGTCACGTGGCCAACACGACTAGACACGGAATACCATGACCTTCCCACCGAGGTGGTCCCTATTTATTGACTCGCATTTTTACATGCTTTCAAACTGCTAGGTTGGCACGAGCTGGGATGAGCGACGGGAGCTCACTCCATCGTGTGGATTCGATCTTACGACGGCTGGTCTTCTGACCTTGCAGCACAGAGGCTTCTGCGTCTCCACGTCCCACACGAGGACTAGAAACTTTAACAAAAATTGAGCAAAGAGGTGGATTATCCAGACGGCTAAAATGCCAAGCCCATGATGCATTTGTATGGAAATGGAGTGGGTGAGAGAGAGAATTTAGATTAGCATTTTATCTCTCCGTGTCTGTATTTTCGTAGTCAGAATGTACCATGATGATTCATTCTTAAGATGCGGTTTTCCACAGATGGCTCTCACATGTCCCAACACCTTCAGAAATGGTTGGTTCCTACGCAAAGCAGAGCTAATCCAGATTGAATCATGCTGTTTAAGCCACCGGAGGGGTAGCCTTTAGTTGAAGCTTTGGATCCGGACTCCCATGCTCCTGTACTGTTGTTGTGCTGAGAAAGGATGATGGGAGTTGTAGGCATCTGGAGGGACAGCCTTTCCTGCAGGGCCCTTCCTCACCTGCTTTAAATGCTCCGCGGCAAAGTAGGGAAACCCAGCCTGTCATGTATTAAAGCAGACGACTCCCTGGTCTTTATAGAGTTGTTCTCCCATCTTTCACATAATAGCTGCTCTTCCTAGTCCAATGCCTTTTAAAAAAAAAAAAATCGTTTAGTTGCATTTCAATCCTGCCATTCCTCCTCAAGGAATTTGTACGCAGCTCATTTCCTCCATACTTTCTCACAACAACCCTATGAAGGAGATCAGCCTTATAGGCGTTAGAAATCATAGACAGCAAACACACAAGGAAGGAAAGACCTGGTAGTCTTCCACTTGTCCATCACTCCATTTGTTGCCCTTGCATACAAGGATGGCAACTGTTGGGAATTTTTTTACAAGCTCGCATGCTGCCTGGAGAAAGTGCGACTGGGTAGGTCCTTTCTGGGCAGAGGGGACTGTCATTCTATCCAGCACTAACCAATAGTTCCTTCCCTGCCTCTGAATTCAAAAAGAGACCCGCCTCTCAGTTTTTTCCCCTCTCTAGTATCTGTTGAAATCTGATGCGGAAAGCAGCCATAGATGTCAGTTTGCTGTTTAATCTGTTCAACTGTAAGTAAATTGATTTTTAAAATTGTTTCTACTACTATTGTCTCAGAGTGAGTTACTGAGACTTTAAGTAACTGTTATTGAGGACTGCAAGGAGAACAAACCTATCCATTTTGAAGGAAATCAACCTGGAGTGCTCCCTGGAAGGACAGATCCTGAAGCTGAGGCTCCAATACTTTGGCCATCTTGTGAGAAGAGAAGACTCCTTGGAAAAGACCCTGATGTTGGGAAAGCGTGAAGGCAAGATGAGAAGGGGACGACAGAGGATGAGATGACTGGACAGGGTCATGGAAGCGACCAACATGAATTTGACCCAACTCCGGGAGGCAGTGGAAGACAGGAGGGCCTGGCGTGCTCTGGTCCATGGGGTCACGAAGAGTCAGACATGACTAAACGACTAAACAACAACAACATTGAGGACAGGCGTGGAGTAATCTGGGGGACTTGAAGTTATCTTGCTCTATGAGTCCCTACACTTCTGCTGTACAGTTAGAAGAGTTTAACCAAAAATTCAAAACAAGCCGAAATGAAGAAAAAAAAACCTCTTGTATCCCTGGGGTTCTCAGTGGTAATTGGAACCCTGGAAAATCAGGGTCCTAACCATGTGTACAAACCCCATAGTTTCAAGATGCGGTTCCTGTTTCATTACCTTTCTTACTAAACGTTACTGAAATAACACAATTAGGATTGAGTGTGCATGCAACCAGAGAAGGATGGTTGCTATCTGGGCTTTGAGTGGATGGGTCACTCAATCAGAGTGTGGTGTAACTCACCCCTCCTGCCACCAGGTTGTAGCTCTTTGCCTTCCCCACCCCATCCAAGCCCTGGTGGGATTTTTTTTAAGGGGATCATTTCCCAGATCCAGGAAGAGGATGAGCCAGAATATTCCCTATGGTGTACCAGTCAAATCAGTCCTAATTCACACTGCTGGCCAGGGATGGGATTCGAGTTGCAGGACAAAAGTTGGACTTAAGTAGCATCAGCAACTTAACTCAGTGGATGTTCAATGACTTTGGACTCAACTTGTGACTCAGAACCTACCCTCTTTTTTCTGGGGGGGGGGGAAGCTTGTTTTTAACAGGGACTCAGACTTGGGACTTGGTATCAAGGTCTCGAACTCAGTCCCAAGGACTTTGCCAACATCCCTGCCAGTGGCCCTCTCTATAGTCCAAGATGGTATAATTCTTGACATGAGATTGCCGACCACATGTTTCATCTCTCCTTGTGTGGCTAGAGTCTGTGCATGGATCTCCAGATTCAAATATGAGGGTACCGGCTATCACCAGTCCACCATCTCCTAGCTTAGACCTCTCTTGTTACGATAATGCAAGGAACCCCAGAGACAGTTTTGGGAGGGGAATAGCAAAAAAGAAAAGAAAAGAAAGACAGCTGTTAAGAGTTTTTTTTTTTTTTCAAGTAGAGAACACTGCCTCTGTAGTACAGGCATTCCCTAAGATGACTCGGCCCATCTCCGGAAGTCTTCACCTACTCACTGTCTGGCAACCCAAATATGAAACATGAAAAAGAAAAAAGAAAAAAAAGGAGAAACACAAAAGTCCCCATTCAAGCACAGACTGGAAAGGTTGCGCAACGGGGGTGAGCTTCAGGAGAAACAGAGAGAAAGCACGCCCTTCTGATCTGAAGCTTCAAAGAAAACAGGCAAGTGATTTCCTGATAGGATGTGCGGGGGTGGATGGAACACTCTGCGGACTCAGAGCACGGACAAGTGACTTTGGTGGATGGACACAGCCAGAAATTCCCAACAGGCTTGCGCCTTGGCCGTACTGGCAGAGGTGCTCCCAGGAAATGTGCTACTCCCAAGAAGCAGTGTTCCCAAACTCTGGCCCTTCCCCTTTGCTGGTCCCTCTTGGCATCCTGGCTCTAAGGCTTGAATCATCCTGTGGTTCCTTCACCCAAAGTTGCCACCAGCCATTTTGGTTCCTCAGGGCAAGCACGAGTGTGCCCACCAACGTTGTGCCAGTGCTTATGGTGGGCGCAAATCCTGTTTGGGTAACATTGCACAGTGGAAGCCGAAGATGGATGTCATCAGCTCAGATCACAAAAAAAAAATTGGTTTAAACTAATTAAATAGTTCCTCCCACCCCATTCCAGACCCTGATGTTGGGAAAGTGTGATGCTTTTGAATGGTGGTGCTGGAGGAGACTCTTGAGAGTCCCCTGGACTGCAAGGAGAACAAACCTATCCGTTCTGAAGGAAATCAACCTGGAGTGCTCACTGGAAGGACAGATCCTGAAGCTGAGGCTCCAAGACTTTGGCCATCTCATGAGAATAACTCCCTGGAAAAGACCCTGATGTTGAGAAAGTGTGAAGGCAAGAGGAGAAGGGGATGACAGAGGACGGGATGGCTGGGCAGGGTCATCAAAGCAACCAACATGAATCAATTCATGTCAATTTATATGCCACCCCCATTAGTGCGTGCTCTATTCTGGGCAGTTCACAAAAATAAAATCAGCCAAGCAATAGCAAAGAAATAGTCAACAGTAAAAGTAAAAACATGTCACGTTCTAAAGCTGAGCCAGTGCAAAATTTCATAATAAAGTGGCAGGGTAAAGACAAAGGGGAAAAAATCATACAAGTTGACATAGGAGATGCCTGGTATCTACTGGGTGTGTGCCAATCATGGGATCAGAAGTGGAACTGTGACCGTGGCATAATTCTTTTTGCCGGCACATAGAATCCCAGCCCGATTTTAGCCAGTGCACCAATGTAGCATGTTTCAAATTACAAAACACTTAAAAACAAAGGAAAAAAAACATTCTTTACCAGGATGGCCATGTTAGCATGGGAATTTTGGGCAAATTTTAGGATAAGAATGGAACTTTTCTCACTCTGCTTCTAAGCCCATCAGGGCAGTGGCTATTCCTCTAAAAAAATCCTGCTGGCTTAGCTCTGAAATGGGGGATACCTATGGGGCGGCAATGACAATATGTTCCAAAAAGAAAGTTAATTATTGTGTGTGCGCGTGCCTGTTTTAAACGATCAGTCCTCTCTTTGTCACTCACACAACCCGGAACGGGGCAGAACACCAAGGAAGGTCTGTAGGAACAGGCTTTTACTGGGTGCCCGCTGCCTAAAATAGTCTCCACCTCTAGGTTTCCCAACCAGTTAAACTGGTTTGTGAAGGGAGCCGGGGAAAAGTTTGAGCCATGGATGGGAAGAAGGAAGAATGCTCTCCAGAAAGGGGTCATTAGTGAGCACAGGCTCTGGATGGGACAGAAGGGAGCCAGATGTTTCCCTAGAATGTCTCGAGGGAAAGTATTTTATAGGATCTGCGTCCAGAAGTAACAGGCAAAATGATCGTCTTAGGCCATTTCCTTCTGCAAACATATTCTGTGACCAACTTTACAGGCAATTCATCATCAGGGCAGGAGGCTGCCCTTCAGGTTTCAGGCCCTTGAAAAATCAAGGTTTGTTTGTCGGTGTCTTTAAAATATTTTTACCCTGCCTTTCTCCTTAAAAAGGACTCGAAGTGACTTACAGCGTTAAGAGACCATATTTAAAGCAAAAAAAAAAAAAAATCTTTAAAAGGATCAGACAAATACCTCCCTAGGAAACGATAAATAAAATAAATATTAAAAACACATTTAAAACCAACAACCACCTTTTTTAAAAAGACCCCATTCAGGCAGTCATTCACAGAGAAATCCTCTCTAAAAAGTCTCTGGCTGCTTAAAGAAATATGGCAACGATGGGGGCCAGCCGGACTTCCTGCGGGAGAGAGGGTCATTCTCTAGTTCTCAGAGTTTGACCTTGAAATTTGAGAGAGTAGGATGCTGCTGATCGGGCGGCACTGATGTTCGTTTGGGGGTTCACCCTGACGTTTTGCAGGTCTCCCAGAGAACGGTCGGTAGACCCAGCTTTCCGCTTGCCCCACCTGTGGTTGATAAAACAGCGTTCCTTGACCTCTTTAGGGGAGCACTGACTCCCCAACATGTTTTGTCACCGTCTGGCGGCTCATTTCTCCCAGCAAAGTATGAGGGAAAAGATTCCGGGCCTTTAAATTCCTCACGGGGGTCTCCACAAGTCACACACTCAGGAATTAGGTTTTGGGGCCTGAAATCTCAAGGAGCAGCATGTGGCTTGACCTTGCAATCCCAAAAATCTGAAGATGCTCAATTTGGTGAGTGTGTGTCTCGAAACTAGACAACAACTGAGATTCATAAGGGCAGCTATAAAGGAACTCGAGAAGATCCTTAAGGGCATGGATGTCTCTCTGAAGATCAAGGTGAAAACCGTCTATAATATTATGGTATTCCTGATCGCTGTGTTCTGATGTGAAAGCTGGGCGGCGAAGAAAGCTGACAGGGAAGAACTGTTTCAAAGGTGGCGTTGGAAGAGCGGATTAAGGAAACTGTGGACTGCCGGAAAGAAAGAGAAGTGGATCTTAACCTCAATCAAGCCTAACTCTCTCGATGCCCCAATGACTAAACTGAGGCTATCCTACTTTGAGCACAGTAGAGAGTAGCAATGCGGAGAAAAGTTGAAGGGAGCAGAAAAAGAGGAACATGCGATGGATTCACTCAAAGAGCCACCGCCTTGAGTTTGCAAGACCTGAGCAAGGTCACTGATGTCAGGACGATCTAGAAGTCAGCACTTCCTAAAGTTCGTTATATGTCAGGAGCGATGTGACAACCCATCGCAGCAGTAACTGTCCCCATTCCCCACCCCATGAGTTCAGTAGCTTTTTAACGAACGAGCCTTTCATCTCCTGTGTGTGCAATTCAATATGTCAAGATCGTGAACGGTGGAAAGAGCAACAGAATGTAAGGTCAGAAGCGAGTCTCAAATCCTGCGCTTTAAAAGTATGGCATAATAAAAATGATCTGTTTTGCTGATTTAATCTTCTTCTGCATTGTAAAAAGCTACTTTGAGGAGCTGTGGTGACTTTTGGGGGACACCGCTGTGTTGACCCTGCTTCAGCATAACAGAAAAGAAGTATCTCATGGCTAAGAGGTTGGCCACGCTGGGCCACCAGATGTTCCTGGGGTAAAATTCTAAGAAACTTTCACCATTAGCTGTGCTGACCAGGATTTCTGAGTTGTAACGGGCATCCTGGTTTGGTTTAGAATGAGATTTCTCGGATCGCAGCCCTCTCCTTCCTATGTACTCCTCATCTGAAGTGGTAGCTTCCAATCTGCGGAAAGTCATCCTTCAAAAGCCATGTTTATCTTGCAGATGCTAGATCCTTTTGAACTTATGTTTGAGGGGTGGGGGAATGAGATGTTCTGTGTGGGACTGAAGAAAGGAAGCCGGAGACGCGAAGAACATCTTCGGCGCACGAGGTGTCACTCATGGCCAATCCCAACTGTTTCATTTTAAAAATGGGGGCACAAGGCCCTTTTTTAGAATCCCTGCACATCAGACAGTACTGGGCAAATCTGGATCGTTGAACGCCTTCCATTTTAGCTGTGCGCTCCTTTGACTGCATGCTTTCTTGGTGCCTCAGCTGTCAGTCTTTCAAAATCAAAGCAAAAAGCAAAGTGTGTTGCTTATGTACCGCCCCACAGCGCTTAAAGCACTCTCTGGGTGATATACAATTTAATTATGCAGACTGCACGTGGCTTCCATCACCCAGGAAGCTGGATACTCAGTTTACCAATCTTGGAAGAGTGGAAGGCTGAACCAACAGTGGTGCCTCGCTAGACGATGATAATCCATTCCACTGAAATCCCTGTTTAGCGAAATCATTGTCTAGCGAAAAGCATTTCCCCATTGGAATGTATTGAAACCTGTTTAATGCGTTCCAATGGGGAAGAATCCTCGTTGTCTAGCGAAGATCAGCCATAGGAAAGCCACTTTGTGACCTGCCAATCAGCTGTTTAAATCGCTGTCTTGCGAAGCTTAGGTCCCGAAAACACCCATTTTGCGAGCGCGGAGGGAGTTGTACCTGAAACTCTTGGGACTGAATTCAAGTTGTGAGCAGACATTTATGACTACATGGGGCTTAATGGTCTCTAATGGAATTACATGATACTAGCATGTAATTCTGTAGGAATGAATAAGGATGCATTTCTGTGATTAAATATTTGAGAGAGAGAGAGAGACTTCCATCTACAGCTGCGAAGACCAGCATCTGCCCCACAGATCCTGCACTGGGGCAGCCTTTGCATAGCTATGCATTCTCTAAACCCCACATCTATATTTAAACTGGGTGTTGCTTTACTAATCTTCTCATTTCATAAACATTGAGTTGGCAACCCGGCTCATCCCATTTAAATATACGGTGCTGGCAGAAATTTTAAAAAAGGTGAGAGGAGAGATGGCCATAGCTATACCTTGGCCTGCCGGAAAGTTTAGAGGCTTGCTTGCGGTGGATCGTCCAAACCAGCCTCCTCCCTCTCTCTCCTGCTTTTCCCGATGAGCTCCTTCCTGCCCCTCCGGTCTCTCTCTCTCTCTACCCCTGTAAACACAGCTTGGGAGGAGACACTTCCCGCGGGCAAGGCGGGGAGAGAAGACCAGAAAATGGGCGCCCTCTCTGTTGGGAGAGGGTGCCCATTTTCTGGCCTTGCTGGAGGACAGCTCTTGGCGGATGATGTCTCATCATGATCACAAGGGCTGGTTCCTACTGACCTATTTACATTCCGATCCCACCTTATCCTCAAGGCGCCAGGTGAGCAGCAAGACATCTGTTTATGAAAAGCTCCTGCATCCATTGCAGGGCGCTTCCAAATGAATAGCTCAGGGGTTTAGGGATCTGGTTGCATGAGCCGGAGGTTGGAGGTTCGATTCCCCACTGGGTCTCCCTGACATGGTCTCTTCCTGCTCTGCATTTCTAAGATTACAATAGCAATATTATTATTCTGTTTGGCTCTTCGTCTCCAACACATGCCCGGATGGTGTTGCTGGCCGCATAAAGATGAGCCATCAAATGAAATGAATCAGCTCTGGCTAAAAGAGTCGAGGGGATGTGTAATCCTCCAGATAGTGTCAGAAATGCAGCTTCTGCCCGCAAAGCCAATACGGAGTGACGGCAGAAGGCACGAACCCGAAACCTTGGCAGTTGTGGTCCAGCCACCATGTGCCTCACCCTACGGGCAAGTAGAAAACCGGAGCTGTCTGTGCACTTAAGAGAGCATCAGCCGATCATTTCAGTGAGGATGTGTATCCATCTCTTGTCCTAGGGACAAAAGGTCACAAAGACCTACAGCTCATTATTAGCCCAGCCATGTGTCCTCCCTTTAGGGAACGCAGTCCTCTCTCTCAAAGTCTGCCGGAGGACGGCCTTCCTATGATCTCCACTGCTCCTATGATTTTCCCTGTTCTAGTAAAATAATCTGCAATCTGGTTTCGGTTCTCAAAATAATTTCTAATTTTGCACAAGTATATTTAAATTCGAGACCAAATTGCTAACTTGCGCTGGATTATGGAGAAAGCCAGAGAGTTCCAGAAAAATATCTACTTCTGCTTCATTGACTATGCCAAAGCCTTTGACTGTGTGGACCACAGCAAACTATGGCAAGTCCTTAAAGAAATGGGAGTGCCTCACCACCTTATCCATCTCCTAAGAAACCTATATGTGGGACAGGAAGCAACAGTCAGAACTGGTCATGGAACAACTGAGTGGTTCAAAATTGGGAAAGGAGTACGGCAAGGCTGTATACTGTCCCCCAGCTTATTTAACTTATATGCAGAATACATCATGCGGAAGGCTGGACTGGAAGAAACCCAAGCCGGAATTAAGATTGCCGGAAGAAATATCAACAACCTCCGATATGCAGATGATACCACTCTGATGGCAGAAAGTGAGGAGGAATTAAAGAACCTTGTAATGAGAGTGAAAGAGGAGAGTGCAAAAAACGGTCTGAAACTCAACATCAAAAAAACTAAGATCATGGCCACTGGTCCCATCACCTCCTGGCAAATAGAAGGGGAAGATATGGAGGCAGTGTCAAATTTTATCTTCCTGGGCTCCATGATCACTGCAGATGGAGACAGCAGCCCTGAAATTAAAAGACGCCTTCTTCTTGGGAGGAAAGCGATGACAAATCTTGACAGCATCTTGAAAAGCAGAGACATCACATTGCCAACAAAAGTCCGAATAGTCAAAGCTATGGTTTTTCCTGTCGTGATGTATGGAAGTGAGAGCTGGACCATAAAGAAAGCAGACCGCCGAAGAATTGATGCCTTTGAATTGTGGTGCTGGAGGAGGCTCTTGAGAATCCCCTGGACTGCAAGGAGAACAAACCTATCAGTTCTAAAGGAAATCAACCCTGAGGGCTCACTGGAAGGACAGATCCTGAAGCTGAGGCTCCAGTACTTTGGCCATCTCATGAGAAGAAAAGAGTCCTTGGAAAAAACCCTGATGTTAGGAAGGTGTGACGGCAAGAGGAGAAGGGGACGACCGAGGATGAGATGGCTGGACAGTGTCTGCGAAGCAACCAACATGAACCTGACACAACTCCGGGAGGCAGTAGAAGACAGGAAGGCCTGGCGTGCTCTGGTCCATGGGGTCACGAAGAGTCGGACACGACTAAACGACTAAACACATATTTAAATTGGAGGTACCCAGTGTGGTAGAGGCGTAGAGTGACGGAGCAGTACTCTGGAGGCCTGGGTTCGAATCCCCGCTCAGCGACGGACACTCACTGGTGGGTCGAGAATGGGAAACCGCCCTTTAAATGTTTCGTGCATTGCTAAAAACCCTACTAGGGTAGGCTGGGCCCTCCTTCAGGTAATTTCAGTGAGCGTGAAGGATCTGTACTTTTAGGAAGGCTTTTAGTAACTACTAAATTCGGCACAATGGGGTCTCTCCTGAATGCTATACGACTGTTCCCCATCAATGTTTTTCTAAAGTGTTTAAATGTTCAAGGTGACCATTTTAAACTCCTGTTCTATGCTTTGTTAACTTTGTAATTTCTTGTGTTTTCAATCAAAAAGGATTTGGACAAGTCAATTTTGTTTTAATCGTTTGTGAACTGCCGTAGGTCCCTTTACTGGGAGACAGGTGGCATAGGAAGAAAACCAATAAATAGTAAATAATAGGGTTCCCATTAAGTTGGAAGCAACTTGGCCGTATAAACAGTGGTTCCCAACATTGAGTCCCCAGGCGTTCTTGGACTAAAACTTCCAGAAGCCTTCACCACTAGCTGTGCTGGCCAAGATTTCTAGGAGTCATAGTCTAAGAACATCTGGAGACCCAAATTTGGGAACCACTGTGTTATAGATAGAACAGCAGCATATAAATGAGCATGCTCTGTGTCTTCTGTCATCCTCCATAGAATCATAGACTCATGGAGTTGGAAGGGGCCTACAAGGCCATCAAGTCCAACCCCCTGCTCAAGGCAGGAATCCAAATCAAAGCAGATCTGCCAGGTGGTTGTCTACATTTCTCTTGAATGCCCCCAGTATTGGAGCACTCACCAGTTCCCAAGATTATAGGTTCCACTGTCGTACTGCTCTAACAGTTAAAAAGTTTTTCCCCCACATTCAACAGAAATCTGGCTTCTTGTAACTTGAGCCTGTTGTTGCATGTCCTGTACACTGGGATAATAAAAAACAGATCCTGCCCCTCCTCTGTAGGACAGCCTTTCAAGTCTTTGAAAAATGCTTCTTTGGTGAGGTGTTTGGTGGCTATCCTACATCAAACAGCAGTGGAAGAGGACGTCGCAGTAGATAGCTCCTCACAACCAACGACAATAAAGACACACAATGATATTCCTGCTAGCTTTAAAAACACAGGGGTCAATCCCCATAAGGGGGGCAGTCAAAGAGGAGCACAGTATACAGAAATACCCCCATGCCATCTTGAGCCACAGATGGTATTGATGAGTTTTGAATCGCATGGAGGGGGAGGTGGTAAAAATGTATGAAATACATCTAGATTCCAAATAACTGGCATCTACAGATCCTGAAGCTGAGGCTCCAATACTTTGGCCATCTCATGAGAAGAGAAGACTTCCTGGAAAAGACGCTGGTGTTGGGAAAATGTGAAGGCAAGAGGAAAGAAGGGGACGACAGAGGACGAGATAGTTGGACAGGGTCACCGAAGCGACCAACATGAATCTGACCCAACTCCGGGAGGCAGTGGAAGACAGAAGGGCCTGGCATGCTCTGGTCCAGGGGGTCACAAAGAGTCAGACACGACTTAATGACTAAACAACAACAACAACAGCTTCTTTGCCCTAGCCATGAAATGCTTCTTAAAAATGGCTCATCATCTGATTGTGCCCAGATTAAAATCCTGATGACCCATTTGGAGCAGCTACAAAGGAAACCTCTCCAGAAACCTCCTGTTCTAGGTGGAGGTTTGGGTGGTTAACAGAACAGTCAACCTGACACAATTCTTTTTTCCCAATCATCTGAAGAAGATTAAGGGGTGGGGTGGGACGGAGATAAGGTACAAAAGTGCTTGCAACAGATAAAGAAATACATGCATCGACTGGGGTGACATCCAGATTCCTGCCAAGCGGTGAAATTCATCTGTGACCCTCTCTCAGCCTGGCCTTCTTTCCTGAGGTTACTGTGAAAAACAACACAACTAACTTTCTAAAAGGTCTGGTTGAGCCAAACACAAAAGGCACAATGACCACAGTGCAAAACCAACAGAGGTGGGTTCTTTAGTCTGCCGAGCGCTGGCCCTACATAAAATCTGAGTACTGTGGGGTTGTTTGCACATAGACGCTGGCTGCTTTTGTGTAACGAGAGAGAGAAACACATTCAATTCTGTGCCCGGAAAGTTTAAACTCCTGCCTCCCAACCACGGCTGTTAATCAGTAACCAAAGAGGCTCAAAAGGCACTCCTCTTGTTTCAAAGCATACCCTCTTCTGGCCCCCAAATTCGTGACTGCGTGCCTGTGTGCAAATGCAGGCATTATATGAGAAGGAGTTTCATGACTGTCTTAAACAGGAGCAACTTTTATTTGGGCATAAACTTTCGCAAACTGTCATCCATTTCTTCCTGCATCTGAAGACCTGGAAGGCCGTCCACAAAAGGATACACCAAATAAAAGTTGTTCGTTGGTTGGTATCACCATACTCTTTCTTGTCCCAACCAGCCACGTTCCAAAACTCTTCGGTTTTGCTCCGACAGACGAACACCACTGCTCTCCTGCAAATTTCTGAAATGCAAAACGTCACCTTGGAGGGTTTCAGCTCCTCAGAAGCTCACCAGGATTTTAAAAAAAATTACAAGAGGTGCAATCCAATATGAGCAGCAGCAATCAAAGTAACACCTTTTCCACATTTCTGCTGGAAGGTGGGGAAAGCCGCAGGATGCTGGACGGTGCGGACAGGAGCCGGTGAAACAACAAATGCAACCCAGCATCTCAAGATGATTTTACAGAGGAAACCACAGAGTCAGCAAAATCAAGTTTGTGAAGGATCAGTCCAGCAACAGTGGCCAGCTTTGATGGCTCAATGGAACCTCTTTGTCCAGAGGCAGTCTACCTGGAAGTAACAAATGCTGGAGGCAAACCAAAGGAGAGGGCCGTCCCCCCCCCCAATTTGTGAGCATCTTAGAAGCATCTGAATGTGTGCATTGGTGGCAGGGAGGTAAAACCCAAAATTTGCTGGGCGGTGAAGAAAGAGGATTCTCTTTCGGATCAAAGGCATGACGCAATTAGAAAGCAAGGTCATCACTCACGTCAGGGGTGGCTTCAGGGACAACATTTGACCACTATCAAGTAATGGGTGATCAATTGACAATGTCTGATCAGGAAAATCACAGGCACCTCCCTCCTCTTCTTTCCCCCAACCTTATGCTTAAAGTCTTTTGGGCCTTCCCTGAAGTACCTTCGCCCACATCTTTTTAGAAGGGGACCAGGTCTAGGTAAGAAAATGAGGCCGATGGAGCTCATCCAGATTGGCGCTTTGCCCTGCTGGAGCACTCGCCAGAAAGGGGAGAATCACCGAGCCACTAAGCAAGTCTCCGGCCCTGATAAGCAACTCTTACGAAGTGTGCAGAATGCCACCGAGGAACCGCGCAGAGCAGTGCTCCTCATTTAGAAACACCATCCATAAACATGAACACCCCCACTCCTTTGCATTACAAGCGTGTCACCCGTTTCCCCGAGAGGCAGCTGTGTCAGCCTGTTCCAGCAGGCTGGCAAAAGGAAAGGCAAGAAAGAAAGAAAAAAAAACCAAGCAACTGGATTTTGACCCAGAAAAAACGCATGCCGAAACACATCCGTTACCCCTTGAAGGCTCCACAGCATTTCATCCTCCGTCCCCACCTCCTTTAATTTTGCTGAGTTCTTTGGCAAAACTGTCACCGGCAATCCCCAAAAGCCAACAAAGTAATTTTTTTTAAAGATCCAGGACTCGAGCAACCGCACAGATAGTCTTCGCCAGTCAAAGAAGCTCCGCAGAGGCCCTTGAAGTGCGATTTCTTTTCGCCTACCCCCAAAAGGGGAGCCTGAGCGCTCTTGCACACTGTGCGGCTTGTAGAAAAGATCAGCTGGGGGAAAAGCCAAGTTCTTTCTCCCAAAACCCGGCACAACTTGTTGGAAATGAAGGCCGAGTTGGCTGGACCCTCTTGAACCATCGCTCCTCGTTGGATCAGCCTCAGAGGCTACACTGTGCAAAACGCAAGCTGAGAAAGAGACCTTCCACAGAGTTGAAAGGGTGCCTTATACCAATGAAACCCCAGAGTTTAGAGAAAGTTTCTTTTCTTTTTTAAAAACTGGCTGGATAGGCTCAGGGGTTTCGGTCTCTGGCGGTGGAGTCAGAGGTTCGATTCCCCCATGGTGACTCCTGGGAGAAGAGCCAGCCTGGGTAGCCTTGGGCCAGCTGCACAAAGTCCCAGGACATTCCCCAGAAAGAAGGGCATGGGAAAAGCCACCTTCTGAGGATTCTCCATCTAGAGAACCCTGGAAACCTTTGCCCTAAAGCAGAATTGACTGGCGGTCCCATGATTATTTATTTCATTATTCCTTTTTTGGACTATAAACCCACCTTCCAAACCCCCAGTTGCCATCCAAGGAAAGAGTTTTTTAAGCTCTAACCATTAGCCCAGCTGCCTTCCCTCACCAGGAACCACTCTCCAGAGTTATCTTCCCCCGCTGCACCCTCGCTGCTTCCCCCCCCCCAGCTCCCAAGCCAAACTCTCCCAGTAAAGAAAGTCCCCGCTTGCATTCCTTGGCTCGGTCTGCCAGCCCACAGGAGGCGCGCTACACTTGTTGAACTTCTGCCTGCCCCGCGGCTCTTCGCACTCTACCGGGGGGGGGGAGCGGCGGGGCTGCAGAGAGGAGCAACCCGCGCTCCCGAGGAGGAGGAGGAGGGAAGGACCCGGTTGTTCCGAGTTCCCCCCAGCTGGAAATGGTGCTCTCCTTTCGGGGCGATCCGATCTGAGCACAAACCCATCTCCACTGGCTGATCCATAAAACAGGATCAATAAAACTTTCTCTTTTTTTCCCCCTCTCTTGATTTTTTTCTTTTTTTACCTGGACCTCGGATCGCGGAGAGCCTGGCTCTTCCCAGCATCCGCCAGCTGCCTTCTAAGCAGGCGCGAGTGAAAGCTCACCAGCTGACCTGCGGGCTCAGGTAACCTCCTTGCACCACTTCCTGTTTACACTCACCTGGGGAATTTCCTTCCCGCCCCGTCCTTCCTCCCCACCACCTTTTCTGGGGGGGAGGGGGAGCCTGGCAGGAGAAGATCTGTGGGGGGGGGGAGAGAAAGAGACGATCAAGGCGCGTCTCTCGGTTAGGATGCAGGGGGATGGGGCGGCCCCAGAGGTAGTAGCCAAGCCGCAGCCTCTTGCGGGAAAGAAAAAAAAATCTCGAAGCTTGCGACTGAAAGAAAGGTGGCGTCTGCGAAAAGCAACGCTGTCGGCTTTAGAGCGTCACAGGACTCCTCGACGGGGAGGTTTGCAGTAAAAGACGACGGGGGGCTTCCCTCTCGCTCGCTCGCTCGCTCCCTGCTCCCAGCTTCCACCCTGGAAAAGCTTTTGTTCTCGCCCCCCCCCCCGCGCTTGCCCTGGGGCTGGCCATTAGCCCCGTGTGGCGAATGGCCAGCTGATCCCGCCAGCCAGGAGGGCAGGCTTCCCCCCCCCCACACACGCACACATCGCTTTCCCTCTCGGGCCGATGCTTCGAGACAAACGGCGAAGGGGGCAAGGCAGACGGTGGCCCCCGGGGCGGACGGGAGGCGTCTGACCTAGAAAGAAAAAACGAGGCAGGCGGAGAGGAAGAGGGGGAAGAAGGCGGTGGGTCGGGCAGGGCAGGAGGGGGGGGGGAAGGAGACCAAGCTTCCACCCCCCCCAAAAAAAACCGGCTGGAAGGCATACTCTCCGTTCAGAACCGGATCGCCGACTTCCTCGGGTTTTGGACTACAAATCCCAGCTCTACTGGCTGGGGGATTCTGGGGTTTGTAGTACAAAATCCGAGGGAGGGGAGAAGAGGCTTCCAAAGTCAGCCTCCCATACTCTTCCCTTGCAAGCCCCTAGACGGCAGAGGTGGTGGGCAGTGGAGGTTAATCATGAAACAAGCAAGGTCGTGGTGTGGATTCTGGGGTTTGTAGTCCAAAAAAAGGAAGGCTTCAAATTCTTCCCCTTCCCACACATACACACTCCAGCCCTAGACAACCAAGGCGGTTGGTGGTGGTTACGTGCCATCAAGCCGTTTCCGACGTAGGGCGACCGACCGTATGAATGAACGATCCTGAACGTGTCTTCTCCTCAAGGGCCCTGCCCGGATCCTGCAGACACAAGCCGGTGGTTTCCTTGAAGGAGTCAGCCCCTTTGCGTATTGGGTTTTCCTCTTTTCCTGCTGCCTTCTGCCTTTCCCAGCGTGATGGTCTTCTCCAGAGGGCCGATTGTGGAATAAGGCCAGGCTGTGGCGTGGCAGCCGCCAAGCTGCCACGTTCCACGGATGTTAGGATGTGGCCCCCAAGTTCAGCGGCCACTCAGCGGCCCAACGTCAGGGTAGCTTGCCCACAAACCTGTGAATTGCGGGGGGGGGGGGGTTGTCTGGCAAAGAATTGCAGCAGCAAGGGGGGAGATCCCAACCGAACAGCTAAAGCGGACACTTTGCATGCTTTTAAAAAAAAAAATATTCCCCCACCCCGTGTGGCTGGGGCGTATTTCTTGTAAATGCAGGGTTGGGCCAGAACATGTCATCTTCCCAGAATATTTCCAGGAGGTGACAGAGATTATTATCAGCTAGTTGATCACCGGACAGTGCAGAAGGCGCATTGTTCTGACTAGACTGCCACATTTCATGAGCATCAGGGTCAGCCCCTGGGAGACCCACTGCTCGTGGCATGAGCAAGCAAGGGAGACCTTGGAGCTTCTCACCAATAATTTTATTGGCGCCAGGTTGTTGGGAAAGTGGTTGTTGTGGGTTTTCCGGGCTCTTTGGCCGTGTTCTGAAGGTTGTTCTTCCTAACGTTTTGCCAGTCTCTGTGTCCGGCATCAGACAGGAGGGCCTGGCGTGCTCTGGTCCATGGGGTCACGAAGAGTCGGACATGACTAAACGACTAAATGAACAAAACGAACGTGGCCGGCATCTTCAGAGGACAGAGGGCAGTTCGGAAAGTCTTTATTTATTCGGCCGGGTGCTTTCCCTGGTGGTTCCCCATCGCCACCCTCCCACACCCCGGGGGACTGAGTTCCTTGCACGAGTCCCCCAGAAACATTTTGGTTCTGTACTGGCCTCCACTTCCATTGCTGAGGCCAGTGGCATCCCAGTGTGGAACTGGAGAAGGCCAGACCTGGCTTGGCACTCACCCCGGGCGGCAAGAGAGCAGCCAGCTCCGGGGTGTCCCCCATTGGGCATCTTGGGCACCATAAATCGGTGGGGGGTGGGGGGCAGGAGCCTCCCCTTGAGCTGCTGTTGATTTCGACTTTCTTGTGGACAGCCCTGGTGGATCCGGCCCCAATGGTGCTGTGAGATCCAGCATCTTGTTTCCAAAGGGAGTGGGTTGGGGGAACAGACAGATGCGTCAGGAAAACCCATGAGCAGGAGAAGGGTTCCAGTCATGGCTAGTAAAAACTTCCAAGTTAGACCTAGATGATCCAATATGAGTGGTTGGTGCATTCGAGGGCTTTGAATAAATACTTTATTTTTTTGGATGATGCCCTCCAGGAATCCCCACCGACTGGCAGCGCGAGTGGTCATTTCCCCAAAGTAAGTTTTTTCCAAAGCTCCGGAACGTGGCCAAGCTGTTCTCGGTGATTCAAGAGTGAGTCTTACAACAACCCCAAAAGGTAGATCGATAATGCTGTCATCACTGAACCACAGGTGATGAAGGACCTAGGCCGAGGGTGGGTGGGGATCTTTGGCGCTCCATAATTTTTTTGACTACAACTCCCAGAATCCCCAGGCTATATTGCCAGCGATAAAGGACGGTGGACATGGGAGCCCCAACACTTCTGCGGCCCCGAACATAACACCACAGGTTTCTGGCTGTGTGCACGTCTTATCTGGCCTCATCGCTTCTGCTCTTCAACCTGACTCCATGCCTATAAGGCTGGAGGATGTGGATCTGCGTAAGGGTGGGATCCTGTACAGCTCCCTGGACCAGCTGTTGCCAAGGGGGTCAGATGTTTGAGGGGGAAATCACAGAATAAACTATTTCCCCGGACAGTGCTGGCTTTCTGGCTTGCGATGAATGGTGCTTTTCAAGCCGGGGATCCCACCTGGCCCTGCTAGAAACATGTGTGTCCGTGTTGGGAAGAAGGCTTCATTCTGAAAAAGGGGCCTATCCTTTCCTTGTTCTGCCTCGGCAACCCATCTGTGCGGAGGCCCCTGCCCCCTGGGGCCGCATTCCTGCTCCTGGCATACATCCAGCCTTGGATTGGCACCAACGGCTGAGCGCCTGTCCTTCCTTCCAACGTTCCTCCAGCCGAGGATGATGAGCTGCACAAAACAGCTCCTTTGTAAACAGGCTGCGAACACAACACCCGGCTGTTATCAGGCCAGAGGCATGAGTGGGGGGGGGGGGCTTGGGATGCGGTTGGAGGAACGGGGGAGCATTTTTAAGCAGAGAACGGCACTCCCCACCACCACCGCGCCTGCATCCCTTGCCACAGAGCTCTCTCTCTCTCTCTCTCTCTCTCTCTCTCTCTCTCTCTCTCTCTCTCTCTCTCTCTCTCTCTCTCAGCAAGACGATATAAGAAATCAGGTCATAAAAGACATCCCACGGCTCGGCTGAAGTCTCGGGAACAGCCTGGCGTTCCCAAAAGTTGGCAACTTGAAGGCTCCCCCCCCCAAGAGGTTGCCGGACTACAACTCCCATCATTGGGCCAGGTTAAAACCTTTAGAGGCCCTAAGCACGTAAAGATTTTGGTGCCCCTATATATGTAATTCAAAATATAACCAATAACAAGCCATAATATAGTCACTATCACCACCATGTGACAGAGGGGGACAAGGGACACTCACGCTGTCGTCACCACCACCGCCACGGCACCAGGTACAAATAATAAACATGGAAACCTCACCGGCACCACGTAAATTGGCATTTGTTGTTGCTTAGTCTTTTAGTCGTGTCTGACTCTTTGTGACCCCATGGACCAGAGCACGTCCGGCCCTCCCGTCTTCCACTGCCTCCCAGAATTTGGTCAAATTCATGTTGGTCGCTTCGATGACCCTGTCCATCCATCTCATCCTCTGTCGTCCCCTTCTCCTCTTGCCTTCCCACTTTCCCAACATCAGGGTCTTTTCCAGGGAGTCTTTCTTCTCTTCTCATGAGATGGCCAAAGGATTGGAGCCTCAGCTTCAGGATCTGTCCTTCCAGTGAGCACTCAGGGTTGATGAACTACAAACTTAGTTATCACTACCAGTGATAAATTAAAATAGGAAAATACAATAAAATAGTCAAAAGCAACACTATATACTGTTGGACTATCTTCACGAGTTTCATGACGTTTTGTAAGCACGACCAGACCACAAAATGACAAAAACGGAAATTCGCTTACTTACACAGTTACAATGTTAGCACGTGTGTGGTTGACACGCCGGACACTGAGTGAGCCGCTAAGCGCCCCTGCGCTTGCTCTCCGTGGGTGCCTGAATAGGACAACCGACCTGACCAAAACAGGAACCATCACCTGAGTCTCTGTGGACCGCATGGCAGTTACCAGATTCTAATTTTGTGGAATGCCCAAGATGAATGTATATCGCGAACCTCAATTATTATGGTTGGTTGGTAGGTAGGTAGGTAGGTACGTACGTAGGTAGGTAGGTATGCATGCTTGCAATTTTTTTCATTTATTGCAAGGGGGACCCTTTTGTGAATCCTGATTCAGCTGCTCCATTTGCAGTTTTGCATCGTACAGTCCACAGTAAATACAGCAATGGAAACATTGTTTGGTGCTGACCTTCCCTTGATGCCCTAAGCATGTGCTCCCCCCCCCCTTAATAGTTAATCAAGCCCTCAGCTCTAGCCATCATCATCAACAGGGAAGGATCATGAGGGTTGCAGTGCAAGATCTGGAGGACCGCAGGCTGCCCAGCCCAACAGTACGGGCTTTTTCGGAGGATAAGCCTAGCTTCAGCCCTCCTTTTTGTAAGTGTTCAATGGCCTAAGCCCCATCATCCTTAGACACTGCAGCCAGGGGATGATGAAAAGTATAGTCTGAAACATCAGAAGGAAACCAGGGCCAAGCTGGCTTCTGGAGAGGATGTCCCACCCTTATGAACCCCAAGCTGTCCCAATTCAAACCCGGGTAATCGAAAAAGGCATGGGGAGCCGTAAAAAATGCAACATAAATGGTGAAATCAATGTTATGTCCCTAAGCAGGTGCAGCAGGGGAAGAGGAAGACACAATACGAGATGGATTGACTCCATCAGAGAGCCCATGACCTTGATTTTGCAAGACCTGAGCAGAGCTGTTAATGACAGGACATTTTGGAGGTTCCTCGTTCACCGGGTCACTATGGGTCGGAAGCAACTTGGTGGCACATGAACGCCCAAGTCCCTGCAGTACAAACTTGATGCCGGCCAGCCTTCGCCTTTCGGTCCAAAACCTACCACCCAGTCTGGGGACCTTCCCAGAGGGTTCTTCAAACGGACTTGAGATCTTTACAAATCCAACCAACTTTGGGGAGTGCTGAAATTTCTCAGCTGAAAAATAGCTCGGAGGTAAACGACCACGATGATGCAACAGCAAGTCAAGGAAACAGAAGTTCTCCAAAGAGGGAGGGGGGTTGTGTACGTGGTCGGGGACTGGAACAGCCTTGACGGGACACGCACGGACACTTCCGCAGCCCTCCAAATTGAGATGAAGGAACTCCCCAGCTCAGTGCATGAGCCAGTCCTGATTTATGGGGAGTCTCATCCTTGTAACTTCCTCTCTCCAACTCACACATGCTTTGAGAGTTGTACTAAAAAAAGCATAGATGTTTCCAAGCTTTGATGCCTACATCTGTCAAAAAATAGTGAGAAGGAGGTAGAGAAAGGCAATTCTTAAAATATCTTTAACCATAACAAATATGCACGTTCTTTTCCAGAAATGTGAGGTAGCGCAGAATAGGAAGTGAAAGTCTAGCATGGGTCCTCCAGAACCTAATGGGTGTCACAGCAATCAGTCTGAGCCTTTGAGCTTCTGAATTCTTTGAGAACTGAGTGCCCGGAATCCTTACCCATCAGCCACTGGTGTTTCATTTTTCCAATACGAAGATGGAGGTGAGGTGCGCCTACTGTATTTCTGCCTGTCATTGCAAAATAACCATGATCATAACTGTAATCACTTGCCAGCCTCCAAAACCCCATGGGAACATCAGGTAGAGAAGGTGGCAGAAAATGACAAAGTCAAGATCTTGTGGGAATTCCATGTCCAAACGGACAGAGACCTTGAACATAACACCCCAGACATAGCAGTAATAGAATGAAGAAATGTCCAGATCATTGACGTTGCAATTCCAGGAGATGCCAGAGTTGAAAATAAAGAATTGGAAAAACTAACAGAGTACAGAGACCTGGCCATCGAAACATCTCGTCTCTGGAAGAAACACACTTCCGTGGTCCACGTCGTCATCGGGGCTTTGGGAACAATATCAAGAAATTTCACACAATACTATACAAATTTGCAGATCTCAGAAATCACACCATCAGAGCTACAAAAAACAGCAGTATTAGGAACAGCATACATCTCGTGCCGATATTTAACAGATACTTAGGTTTTTGGTTAAAACTTGTACCTGTTATAGAATACCAGTCAATACTTTTTATAGTTTTGCTTGTCTTTGCTGGTATTTTTGAAGAAGAAGAAGAACTAAAAAAACACAAGAGACCTGGCAATTGAAATGTCCATAGTGCCTATGCCATAGGAATGCAAGGATCGCATCCAATCTCATACTGCACCTCTGTTCAACCTTGAGCAGCCCTACGTAGCCTGACCCACCTATTCCAATTTACTGTAGCTGTCTAACCAAACCTTCGATTCCAACCTTTAGCCTTCTAGGTATTTTGAACTCCAAGTCCTAGCAGCACCAGCCAGCTTGGGGCAACAGCGTAGAGATTCTGGGAACTGGATTCCTAAATTTTCCAAAGGCCTTCATACCCGCTAGTTTCTGTTGTTGGGCCCGGCAGTGTGCTCACGTATGGACCTGCACGACCTCACACGAAAGGAAGGTGCTTGTTTGTTTTGGTTCAAGATATCAAAAGGAAAGATTACGGCCCTTGAAAATCATGGCAGCAAACAGCTTAACGACCTCGCACATTGCATTGTGTGATGTGTGTGCATGCCAGGGGCATGATTCTGCCTAATTCGTGATCACAGAGGGTGGGGCTATCAATGCAGGTTTTGTAAAGACCACAAATTGTGTTGATATATTAGACAGAAAATCAACAGAGAGAGAGAGAGAGAGAGATGCAGACACCCAACAGTCAAAAATACTGTGGCACCTTAAAGACCAACTGCTACATTTTAATGTGAGCCTTAATGGATCCAAGTGATCTTTCTCAAGTCTTGTATTTATATGTGTTTTTAATGTGTTGTAAACCATTCAGATGATACTCAAAATCCTCCAAGGCAGGCTTCAGTGGTATGTGGACCGAGAACTCCCAGAAGTACAAGCTGGATTTCGAAGGGGCAGAGGAACTCGAGACCAAATTGCTAACATGCGCTGGATTATGGAGAAAGCCAGAGAGTTCCAGAAAAACATCTACTGTTGCTTCATTGACAATGCAAAAGCCTTTAACTGTGTGGACCACAGCAAACTATGGCAAGTCCCTAAAGAAATGGGTGTGCCTGACCACCTTATCCATCTCCTTAGAAACCTATATGTGGGACAGGAAGCAACAGTTAGAACTGGATATGGAACAACTGATTGTTCAAAATTGGGAAAGGAGTATGACAAGGTTGTACCTTGGTGACAAAGGTCCACATAGTCTAAGCTATGGTTTTTCCAGTGGCGATGTATGGAAGTGAGAACTGGACCATAAAGAAGGCTGACCGCCAAAGAATTGATGCTTTTGAACTAAACAACAACAACAAACCATTCAGAAAGTATGCATATTTTCAGTATGGAAGCTCAAACGAGCAAATGAACAATTGAGCAAACGAATGAACGAACAAACAAACAGACAAACGAAATGCTTGCACAGACTAACATGCTCCTGCTTCAAACATTGCATCAAGTGGAGAGTGTGATAAATAAATGCTTTCCTCTCCTGCAGTGGCCAGCAGACAAGGCACTTCCCTTCCCCCCCCCCCAGGGTGATGGTGCAATTGATGGTGCAATTGGGGTTTTCCCTTCCAGGTAAACACAAGTTTGTGATAGCTGCCTCACATCCAGAGGATGGGCTATCAATAAATCGAAGAACTTTGCCTGGAACTCTAAAGTAACTAAAAAGTCAGGGTAGCTTGCAGTCACTTTGCATAATAAATGAAGCTGGTTCTCAAAAAGGCATCGTTTTGTGTCAGTTACTGCAAAAGGAGAAAAAAAAGGGGGAAAAGTGGATTACAAGTAGCTAGTTATTTGCCATTGATTCCTTCGAAACTCTGGAGGCTTATTTAACACAATGTCTTGTTTGGCCCTAAGCTGGAGACGGGAAAATTACTTTCTCCTTCTTGGGCCCCAACCTGGTAGAAGTTGTTCTCTAAGTTGTTCTCCGTCAGGTCTCAGAGCCTTGGGGAAGTTGAGTGTGTGGACTACAGCTCCCAGCATGTTGGCTGGGGGAGCCCTCCTTCAACAAGTGGCCCGGGTCTTCATCAGGCTGGGGCGACGGGCGAATATCACTACTTTCAGAACATCTGGCCACTTTACTTTACTTTAATTAGATTTATGCCCTGCCCCTCTAGACCAGGTCTACTCGGGGTGGCTTACATACATGAAAACGATTTTTGATGTTTCTTCCCCAGTTCTGTGCTGCTGAGTCTGGTGAAGACCTGTGTGGGAGCTGAGAGCGAGTTTATGTTCCTTGGTTTTTCAGCACTCTAATAAAAGTATCGCTCACCGCTGCCTTCTAACGGTGCATAAGGACTAAGTGGCTTTTTTTCCTCTTCTTTTTCTTTTCCCCCCATTAAAGAATTAATTCCTCCAAGGTCTGGATGTTGTTTGGCGTATCAAAGCAGTTCTAGCTTTGATACCCCAAACAACACCTTCCCTCATAGTCTGTCTGTTCATTTATTTTTATTGTTTATGTTTGTCTGTATTTTGGTAGGGTTTTTTTTTCCCCTGTAAATCTAACAATCTCTTTGTTCAGCTCTAACTCACCCCCCCGGGGTTATTCCCTGCGGCGTTTACCCCATGGCCCCTGCTTGTTTCACCAAACACAGAGCTCACACAAATATCCCCAACACACCCTTTAACACGCTACCACCAGTTGATCTCTTTATGAACCTATGTTTCCTACAAAAGACTGAGGTCCGTTCAGTACTTAACTTTTAAATGGAAACACGTTTATTGATTACAAGTTGTTTTAGGAATAGTTCTTAAGCCCATTCTTAAAGTTACACAAAGCTTCAGTATTTTACTTTAACCTTTTCCTGCCAACCTAGCAGTTCGAAAGCATTCAAAAATGCGAGTCGATAAACAGGGACCACCTCGGTGGGAAGGTCACGCCGTTCCGTGTCTAGTCGCGCCGGCCACATGACCACGGAAACGGTCTTCAGACAAACGCTGGCTCTACCGCTTGGAAACGGGGATGAGCACCATGCCCTAGAGTCGGACACGACTGGACTAAATGTCAAGGAGAACCTTTACCTAATACCATTTTATATGTATAGGAAGACAGGGTGTTTGCTACATTCCCAGTGCCTTTCGAGCTTCCTCGTCCAGCTGCTGGGACATGCCTTCTCGCTCAAAAAAGGGACAGCTCAGAACCAGCAGGTTCATCCCAGAACATGTTGGGGCAGATCCTCCCGGAATCAAGTGGTTAGACGTCCTGGAGCCCCAGCAAGGACATCCCGCTGCGAGGAAGAACAGCTGTGTCCTCTCCTTCTGCTGACTGGCCAGCTTCCGGCCCAAGCTCACCCAGACAGGTGGAAATGTTCCTGTGAAAGACAGATCTAGGCATGCTTATTGCCCAGCTAAAATTGGCTTTTGTCATATCCTGCTCACAGAGATCCGGCGGCAAAGAACTCTCGCCTCTGTTTTCAGCTTGACCACCAGACTTCTCAAGGGGAACGACATAGCTGTGGGGGTCTCCCTCCCTCTGGGTTTGCTTCGGCATCCGTTTCTGAACCCTCTTGCATTTCCAGTCACCATGCATGAATGTGAAAGCCGGGCAGTGAAGAAAGCGGATCAAGGGGGGGGGGAATTATTTGTTTGAAACGTGGCAGGACAGCAGAGTTTTGTAGAGATCCTGGACTTGCCGGAAAGATGAACAAGTGGGTCCGGGATCAAATCAAGCCTGAACTATCTCTAGAGGCAAAAACTGAGGCTGTCCTACTTTGAGCATCTCATGAGAAGGCAGGAATCTCTGGGAAAGACCATCATGTTGGGAAAGGTGGAAAGGCAGCAGGAAAAGAGGAAGACTAAATATGAGATGGACCGACTCCTTCAGGGAAGCCACAGGTTTGAATTGACAAGAGCTGAGCCGGGCTGTTAAAAACTGGACATTTTGGAGACCACTCATTCAAGGGCTGGCCATATGTCAGAGGTGACTTGATAGGACATAACAACAAGGGAAGTTTGCCACCACAGTGGCTGGACACTTGTGCTCTTGCCACGACAGGCCGAAATCCAGCAGGTTCAGCTGCCCTCCCTCTCTGTTTTGGGAAAAGAAACTTGATCTCCCTCTGTCAGACAGATCTTGGGGTCACAGGGACTGCCCCTCCCTCTGGCAAAAGGGGAGATACAAAGGCAAGAGAGGTGGAGATACGAAATCTCAAAGGGGTGGAGCGGGTGTTCAGAAGGTGTAGCTCTCCAGATGTCGTTGGATTAAAACTCCCAGCATTCTGGATTGATCTGATAGGAATGGTTGCCAGTTCTTGGGGTGCTGGGAGCAGTTATGCTCTTTTCATCATCCAGTTGGAGACATATCTCAGTTGGGTTGCGTTTGAGCTGAGTTTTACTCCGAGCAGTTCTGGCTGCCCTCCAGTCCCTTGCCTGCCCTCCCTCTCTGATGTCATAAGGCCCCGCCCATGGGATGTCAGAAGAGCCTGACTCTTCTGGGACTGGCCCTGAAATCTCAGAGCACGGGATGCTGCCCACCTTGGGAGATCTGATGTAGGAGCCTGGGATCCCATTCCCCAACCCTGATGTGTAGGTATAAGAAAGGAGATTTGTTGACTTAAACATTGTTTAAAAACTCCTTTCTCCCTGGTGTCCAAAAAGTTCTTTGTGTCTTTGCCTTTGAAGGGTAGATTTAAAAAAAAAATGCAGATAACATCAGCCGTATATTTTTAGTCTAGAGAGGAAACGAGGGATGGGCACAAGTTAAAAAAATGAATCACCAAATTTGTTCAAAAATCACAAATTCGTTCATTTGTATTCATACAAATCAATGCCCTGATCAATCATGAATCAGCAAATGTTTAGCGATTTTGATTCATCAATTAATTTGGCTATAAAATGCCCCCCCCCAGGCACCTAGAGACACCAAAATTGCAGAGACGCTTCCCCTGACTCTCCTCTACAATCCCTCCAAGTTTGGTGAAGATTGGGTTTCCCCAAGCCAGCTGCCAAAGGGCACTTTCCTGGGGGGGGGACTCACTTTGTGGGTGTGTAACTTGGATATCTTAAACCCAATCTTCCCCAAACTGGGTTGGATTGTAGAGGAGAGTCCGGGGAAGCTTCCCTGTGAATTCGGTGTCTATAGGTGCTTAGAATTTTGAAGTAAAAAATAAATTGATGAACCCATTTGTTGATTCATCAGAAGAAATTCGTAAATTCATAATTCATGATTCATCAGCTTTGATGAATCAGGAATCAACACGAATCACAATTTTTCTGATTTGTGCCCATCTCTAGTGGGAATGAATGAACAAACAAGATTTATTGCTTAAAACCATAGGTCATCACAATATATCCAACAACAACACAAAACATATGCCGCCCTGACATCACATATTTACACATAAATGTAAATGGACATTGTTTTCCGCCTTCCTTATGACTTAGCCTTTCGCTTCTCCATGACTTCAGTTGTTCCGCAAGAGATCAGCAAACATTTTTTTTAAAAAGGTGAACTAAAGTCACCTCTCTGAAATCAGGACCATTTAAGTTTAAACTTTCGGAGTTTCATAGCAGATCCACCCCCGTATCTTGATAGTAACCAGATTGGCCTCTTTGCTGATGCAATCTGCATTTTATAAGGTTGACCCTCTTGTGAAGACCCCTTGGAATGAACATCTAGCTTGGCCTTGGATTTTTAAAGCCACAAGACAGGGTTTCCTCATTTGGGATCTCTTGTGACTAAAGTCCCCATCATCCTGAATTAGCACAGTCACTATTCTTCATCATCATCATCATCATCATCATCATCATCATCATCATCATCATCATCATCATCATCATTATTATTATTATTATTATTATTATTATTATTATTATCATCATCATCATCATCATCATCATCATCATCATCATCATCATCATCATCATCAATTTATTTATTTATTTATTTATTTATTTATTTATTTATTTATTTATTTATTTAACTTATATGCCGCCCACTCTACCCAAAGGTCTCTGGGCGGCTTGCAACAATTATGGGAATCATAGTCAAGTTACCCAGAGATATCCAGGTTGATCAAGGCTTGAGCCAAGGAGTGAAGGAAATAAACTAATAAAAAGCAATCAAAGATTGAAGAGATACCAGAAAGTATGGACTAACGTTTATGGATCAAATGACTAACTAAAACAAGAAGGCTGATGGGTCAGCATCTTAAACAAGATCTTGAAAAGAACGGGAACTATCAAAAAGAATGAAGGAGCATCTGTATATATTGTTGGCCACAATTCCGTTGGTCTGTATATTTTGCTGCGGCTAATTGCGGCTAATTGGTGATGTCACAGGGTGTCTCCACCACATGTCTGGCCATGCACCCAACTGCACAACCCTGATGTGACCCAGAAGGTTGTCAATTAGCCACAATTATGCAAGCAGTGTAAACTTCCACAAACACCACTAGGAGTTCACCCTGTACATTTACACTGATAGAGGTAAGCAAGCAAATGTAATTACGATGAATGAAAAACTAAGCAGAGGAATTTAGCAACTGATGCTTTTAATAGCTAAGAGGAACAGAAGAACCCTAAGGGAGTTTCCATTCCCTCACACACCCCTAGAAAGCACCAGCTAAAAAAATCAAAGTGTTCTTTTTATATACCGCCACATAGCGCTTAAAGAGTCTCTGGGCAGTTTTACAAGTTAATTATGCAGATTGCATATTGCACGCACGTACACACGCATGCACACGCACACGCACACACAGAGACACACACAGACCATAAGCTGGGTATTCAGTTTACCAATCTTGGAAGGACAGAAGGTTGAGTGAACCTCGAGCCAGCTATCTGGGATTGAACCCAGGTAAAGAGCAGAGTCTGACCTCAGGTACTCCAATGTAACCACTGTGCCACAAAGCTCCCCTAAATCGCCATATACAATTTTTTCCCCTTCTGTCTCACACCCCCTTATTTGGAAGGTCATGGTTGATCCTTCAGAGGGTGACCTTAGAGTTGTCGTTCTCCCATTTCATAACAAGTTGTTGATCTATTCCAAGGATGCCTTAAAATTCGCCAAGGAGACCTCTGTAGATTAACCAGATTGTGCCAAGTTTGCCTGAGGCTCCAACTTAAGCCTTCAGATCTGGGCAGTAGAAATATTCTGTTAGTTTGTACATGGCACTACCATTTTCTGGGCATGGCTGAGTTCTTCATGAAATTGCAAGTGGGCAGCCATTGTTGCCCAATCTGCTGAAAACCTCCAACAACTCATGAATCATTTCAGCAAGGCCTGCCAAGACTATGGACTAACAATCAGCCTGAAGATATCACAAGTCATTGGCCAGGGTGTGGACTCACCTCCCTCTATGTCCCTAGATGTCGAGCTGGATAAACGCATTGGCAAAGCAGCTACCATGTTCTCAAGACTCACAAAGAGAGTATTGCTCAATATGAAGCTGACGACATATACCAAGATCCAGGTCTATAGAGCCTGTGTCCTGAGCACATTCCTGTACTGCAGTGAGTCCTGGACCCTTTGTGCATGGCAGGAGAGGAAGCTGAACATGTTCCATATGCGTTGCCTCCGATGCATTTTTCGTATCACCTGGCAGGACAAAGTTCCAAATACAGTGGTGCCTCGCATAGCGACGATAATCCGTGCAGCAAAAATCGCTGCAAAGCGATTTCGTCACTATGCTATATTAAAAAACCCATAGGAATGCATTGAAACTCCTTCAATGCGTTCCAATGGGCTTCAGACTCACCTTTAAGCGAAAATCCTGCATACAGCGGCCATTTTCGCTGCCCGGTAAGCGAGGAATCCATCCCAGAAAACAGCAGGTGGCCATTTTTTTTTACCCAGCGGCCATTTTGGAACCGCTGATCAGCTGTTAAAAATCATTGCTTTGTGATGATCGGTAAGCGAAATAGGGAACATTGCAAAGCGATCGCAAAAAGTTAACCGCTATGCAATTTCATCGTTAAACGGGGCGCCCATTAAGTGAGGCACCAGTGTAGAGTAGTCCTAGAACGAGCTGGAATTTTTAGCATATATACATTACTGAAACAGCGACGTCTACATTGGCTTGGGCATGGCATGAGAATGGCTGATGGTCGGATCCCAAAGGATCTCCTGTATGGAGAATTAGTGCAGGGAAAGCGCCCCAGAGGGAGACCACAGCTACGATACAAGGAGATCTGCAAGCGTGATCTGAAGGCCTGAGGAATGGACCTCAACAGATGGGAAACCTTGACCTCTTAGCATTCAGCCTGGAGGCAGGCGGTGCATCACGGCCTCTCCCAATTTGAAGAGACCCTTGCCCAGCAGGCCGAGGCAAAGAGGCAGTCCCGAAACCAGCAAAATCAGGGAGCTGGACAGAGGACGGATGGTGTTTGTCTTCAGTGTAGAAGGGACGGTCACTCTCGAATTGGCCTTCTCAGCCACACTAGACGCTGTTCCAAGTCCTCCATACAGAGCGTGTGACTCTAGTCTCTCGAGAGAATCTTGGCCAGCACAGCTAGCGATGAAGGCTTCTGGGAGTTTCAGTCCAAGAACATCTAGCGATGCAAGGTTGGAGACCACTGCCTTAAATGCTTTGTGAAACAAAAATGTCTTTAGCCCCCCTCTAGAAGGATGAGATGGAGGAGGCCTGGCAGACTGCCACTGGGAGCCCATTCCGTGCCTTTGAGCCACTGAGCTATCCAGGCAGCTGGGAATTGGTTGAAGAGGGTGATCTTCCGTTATCTCCCCAAGGATTTCAAGACCCAAGCAGCTGAAGCTGAGAGGGATACGTGTGTTGTGACCAGCCATGGGGAGATGGCTATCTCTTGACACAATAGGACTCCTCAAGGACAATTTCTAAAGCCCATTCCTGCCGTCAGAAGTGAGCCCAAGACCTCAATGTTTCTGCAATTTGCACGCAGTGGCCTAAATCCTATTGCAACATGTTGTACTTCTAGGAACAATCGTGGAAGCGGTTTCTGCCTGTGATTGGCCATCAGTCCTGTACCTAAGCGTACAACTGGGTGTGCTATTACTTGCACAAGCCACGCACATCCAATAGCACAATGAGTAGCTGGCTAGTTCCCACATTTCATTTGCACAATTCTTCCTCCTTCTTCTCCCTTCATGACTCGGAAGCAATCCATTGGTGCTTCCAGAGTGGAAAGATCAGCCAACTGGGTACCATCATGGCCTAGAGGACTTGAATGGGTTCATCATCCTCACATGCTTTGGGGTGGCTCCTTCCATGGCCCCCACGATTTCTTGTTTATGCTGTGTCGTACCAATAGGATTCCAGCCAACCTCTCTAGTTCCTTTTCTTTTGAAAAACACAACACGTCTATACAGTATAAGTACAGAGCGACTGCGGAATCGTTAGGAAAGATGCAAAAACTTCATCTAGTGCTTCAAATGGTTAAACAGAGCCCCGGTCCTTCTGAATTGGGGCACTTCATGTAAGTCAAGGGAGGGTGCAGACCGAACGGTTTTGCAGGACATTTTTGTCATTGTGTGTTAAAAGTGGCAATTCTGCACAAAAAAAGGGGGGGGTGAATTTACACAAAGCTTTGTTTTCACCACGGTAAACTCTGCCAAAAAACCCAAGAAATATTCTCTAATGAAGAGAAAGGAGTGTTGTTTCTTCATCTTCAAACATGAGGCCAAAATAGCTGAGGATTCACGTCCTGTCCGCAGTTCAAACTGCAATGATCCCATCAAGGGTCTCCTCGAGGCCCCAAAGCCAGCCAGGTAGGCAAGGAAGAGTGTCCGTGTGTGTGTGTGTGTGTGTGTGTGTGTGTGTGTGTGTGTGTGTGTGTGTGTGTGTGTGTGTGTGTGTGTGTGTGTGTGTGTGTGTGTGTGCGTGTGTGTGTGGGGGGGGGGGGAACCAGGGAACAGGGAAATCTCCTGTGTTGATGGAATAATTTCCAGGGGCGAATTTCCCTGCTGCTTACAAAAGGGCGGAACGTTAAAATCCTGGTGTTTAGGCCTACTGAGTCATAATGACTCAATTAAAACAAAGGAAGATTATGGGGAGAAGATATTGCTGAGACAGAAATAGGAAGATTTTAAAAAAACAGCAACAGCAGTGAGGACTAGAAGCTTTGGATTAGGAAAAGAAGGTGATTGGACCAGGAACCTGGGGGGAGAGAGAGTGACAGCCAATCAGAGGAAAGAGGCTGACTCAGCTTCAGGCAGCCCCCTTTTTCCACCTTCCTTGGCAGGTTGGGTTCTACGTAGAGAGATGGCGTGTTTCTCTGCACAAATCCTTTAATACAGGTGTGGGGAAAGCTATGCCTTCCAGGTGGTGGGTGAATAATCCTGGAGCCCATAAGTGCTTATGGAAACTATGCGGCGACTGGGGTGGGGTGGGATTTTCTCAAGGAGCCGTGAGTCACATCTGCACACAAAAAAACCCGTCATTTTTGCTGCCTAGGCAAGCCTGCAGTCCCCGAATAGGCAGACGCAACTCTGCTCGCGGACCCACCTCCCTGTCCTCCTTCCTCGGACATACCTGGGAAGTTGTGTTTGCTCACTTTAATCCCGCTCAGTTCTTTGAAGGTCTCCCTTCTCCTCCCATTAAACACCCTTTTTAAGACTCTGCTCCTCTTTCTTCTCAGAAGGCAGGCCATAAAGAAAGGTCACTCGGTCCTATTACCAGGGACCATAGAAACTTCCAATGGTTGATTATTATTTTTTCTAACCCTTGCATGAAGGGAAGTTGGGGTGGGTAGGGAGATGGGGAATTTATGACTCCGATCAAAGCTTGCCGGAGCCACTCCCCTCAGGAGCAAACTTCAGAGCACCCCTTTCGCCTCTCCATTCACCTTATCGGGTGTTAATACCTGACACTCAACAAGAGATAGGGCCAGTTTCTGTGGGTATTACCCACAATTTAACCCTTTCATGCAATTTCAGTAAGTTAGCTTGCCCACCAAGACCTTAAAAAAAACAGCCACAGTGAATAAAAAATCAAGATGCCAGAGGCGATACAAACTTGAAAAAGTTCCTTTTGGATTACAAAACCCATCACCCCCTTGCCAGCACGGCCCTGAGAGATTATGTGGTTTGGCGTTCATAAAAGGAACACTTCCAAGCTTTGGGTTGGCCATAGAGGCTGGGGGATTCGGAGGCGTTTCCAGTAGGAAAAATAAATCCTTAATTAAGATGAGTTGAAAGTTGTAAAAAAAAAAAGTGTGTAAGCCTTGGAGTTTAACAGAACTCTTCCACTGGCTTCCCAAAAGTAACCATGTGTAGTGGTAAAATAGCTTTCAATAGAATTGTTCAGAGAGAGAGAGAGAAAGGCTAAGCCTCGTGGACAGTTGTCTGAAGGATGGCGTGTTTAGGTAACAACTGACGTAGAGAATCAAGGCCCAAGGAACACCGGTAGTCTTCCAAAGTCATACATCTATTTGACCTGGATAGGGTAAAGTTTAGTAAATGACTGGATCAGTAAGACGAATCATCATCAGGAGGTGGTGTTGAGTCTGTTCTGGTTTACGGTGACCCTTTTCAAGGTTTTCCAAGTAGAGAATACTCAGGAGTAGAGACGGGCACGGACTGCTGCTTCGGCGGTTTGTGCAGGTTTGTTTCCTGGCCGAATGGAGGTTTGACGATCCCCCAACTCCACCTCCTCGTGCAGGCACCCAATCAGAGGCTGCGTCCCTGCTTCCCTGCCCCACCTCCTCTAGAGGCCGCCTCTGAGTGGACACTGGCCAGAGGAGGAGTGACCGGGAACTGCCAAAAAGCCGTTCGGCCAGTAGACGAACCAGCACGAACCCCCCGAATCAGTGCTTCGTGCCCCTCTCTACTCAGAAGCAGCTTCCCATTCCCTTTCCCGGTGGGTGCTCTGGGACGGTGCAGCTTGCCCAAGGCCACCCAGGCTGGCTCTTCTCCCACAAGGTGGAAGCAAGCTCTCAAACTCTGGCTCTGCAGCCAGATCTCTAAACCACTGAGCATTTAGTCCAGTCGTGTCCAATTCTAGGGTGCGGTGCTCATCCCCGTCTCCAATCCGTAGAGCCAGCATTTGTCCGAAGACCATTTCCGTGGTCACGTGGCCAGCACAACTAGACACAGAACACCGTGACCTTCCCACCGAGGTGGTCCCTATTTATCTACTCGCATTTTTACATGCTTTTGAACTGCAAAGTGGGCAGGAGCTGGGACAAGCGACGGGAGCTCCCTCCATTGCGTGGATTCAATCTTATGACTGCTGGTCTTCTGACCTTGCAGCCCAGAGGCGTCTGCAATTTAACCCCCAGCGCCACCATGAATAAAGACCACTCTAAAATACAAATCTTTCCTAGCCAAAGTGACCCAGCTTGGCCCTATAGCTCCACAAAACGGCAGGCGGAGCAGCTGCAAGGGCATGCATACCGTGTGGTGATCTCAGTCTGAGCTTTGCATCGTGCCTCGGTAGTTGGAATATCCAGGGAGATCTTGACCTGTATTTTACTGGAGGTGGGAGGGTGGGGGAATTCAGCTGTCTTTTTACATTCTCGTTGTTTGCCAGCAGCTCTGTCTTTGCAATTTCCATTTCCTCGGTTTAAATGGCTGGTGATTTTTCCCTCGAAATGTTTTAACCTCGTGGATTCCAGACAGAACACAGCAGATCTGCAGGGTGGTTGCCCTCGTGGACAACCACGGCCTCTTTGCTCTGCCCCATGTTTGCCCTGGAGTTGCACAAACGCCCCGGTTGGGTCCATTTTTGCACCTTAGTCCAAAGCAAGAGCCAGTCCCTGATCTCTGCCATCTCTGAGTATGATTCTGTTGCTTATTGTGTATCCACCTGACACTTGATCTATCCAGCCCACACCTAGTTAGCTTGCTCATCAGGAGATTATGGGGCACTTTGTCAAAAGCTTTGCTGAAGTCAAGATATACTACATTTACAGCATCCCCTCTGTCTACCAGGGAGGTGACCTGATCAAAAAACAAGATCATATTTAGTTTGTCAGGATTTGTTCTTGACAAATCCGTGTTGGCTTCTAGTTATTACTGCCTTGTTTTCTAGGTGCTTGCACAATGACCACTTTACGATCTGTTCCAGAATTTTGCCTGGGATTGATGTCAAGCTGACTGGCCGGTAGTTCTCCGGTTCCTCTTTTTTGCCCTCTTTGAAGATAGGGACAACTTTGGCCTGGAGATTTGAACTCGTTCAAGATGGTAAGGTATTCCTTGACTACTTGGTTATGGGTGTGAGTTCTACATCCTTAATCTTGGTGTCACCACCCAGGGCACTTGAGGGACAGAAGAGAAGAAAACAATAACAATGGGCCACAGAATTGGGTTCCTGGTTGTTTTATGATGCAACAGAGGCTTGTTTCCAAGATTCTAAAAAATGTTACACCATAATATCTCTGTTCCGGAAGAAATTAGCGTCTTTCAACATTCTGCCTGTCCCGCCCTCTGTTATAGAGGGGAAAAAATGTTGTCAACTCCTACAGAAAACAAGGAAAACAAGACAAAGCATTTTCCCGTGCCTGGCCTTCCAGAAATGGGAGCAGCCAATTTCACAGCAAAAGGCAAATGAAAGACTCATCCTCTAATTAGAAGTCAGATCCATCAACACTCTTAAGGCAATGTGTCCAGAGCATCCATTTAACGCTTCCCCCCCGAAGCAAAAAGCCAGTGGCTGGAATTCTGTTGTGTTCACACCCACCCTACCGAAAGCACTGCATTATTAAAAACCATTGAGAAGTCAAGCTGTAAATGATAAACACTACAGAGGTGTTTTGTTTTTTTTTTTAATTTGGAATTTCCTGCCTTTTCAAGGCATAGTTTGGAAGCTGCAAGCAGACTTCTCCAAAGCTCAGCTGCTCCCTTCAAATGCACTGCAGGAAATGCTTTACGCCAGAAATTTGCAGCATTTTCTGTTCCAGACGTTAGTTACGTCCTTGCTGGATGACTGCCACGCTCTCTGTGTGGGGCTGCCTCCGGAACGTGTCCGGAAACTTTGGCAGGTTGAAAACACAGCAGCCAGATTGCCAGCCGGGCCTGCTTTACAGCTGTTAAGCAGCTCCACCGGCTGCCGGTCCATTTCTGGGACTGATTCAAAGGGCTGCTTCTAACCTATAAAGCCCTTTGACCCAAGCTATTTCAAGGACCGTGTCTCCTTTTATGAGCCTACTTGAGTCTTAAGAGCATGAGGAGAGGCCTTTCTCTCGGTCCCGCCACCCTCACAGGGGCACTTGGTTGGGAAATATGCGAGGGCCTGTGGCTGCTCCCAGACTGTGGAACTCCCTCCCACTGGAGGCCAGGCTGGCCCCATCTTTGCTGCCCTTCAGAAAGCAGGCCAAGACCTTTGTTTTCAGGCATTGCTTTCCCTGAGTGACTGGCTACCTGGATGGTTGTTCCGTTCTGCTTTGAATGGGTTTTTGGCGCCACTTCTGTTTACCATTTCTTAGAATGGCATTTGTGTGATCCTTTTTAGTATTTGTATACTTACTGTTTCTGGCTTAAAATACTTTCTTTTATTTATATAGCAAACTCTATTGGGTCCTTTTCAAGGAGAAAGGCAGGTTGCTTTTAAGTGTGCGTTTTTAGTATTCCTGTTTTTAATATAACATTTGTTTAATTCCTTTTAAATATTTGTATACTTCTTGTGAGGGCAAGAGGAAAAGGGGGACGACAGAGGACGAGATGGATGGACGGTGTCATCGAAGCAACCAACACGAATTTGACACAACTCCGGGAGGCAGTGGAAGACAGGAGGGCCTGGCGTGCTCTGGTCCATGGGGTCACGAAGAATCCGGACACGACTTGACGACTAAACAACAATGCTTTTAAATATTGTCTTTTAAAGTTGTAGGGAGAAAGGTGGGGTAAAATATTTGTTTGGTTGGTTGATTGATTGATTGATTGATCGATTGATCGATTGATCGATCGATCCCAGCAATAGCTATCCAGTAATTTCTTCAGCAAAAGAGCTGCCACAATGACCACCACTTTTAAAACATGGCACGGTGTGAACGTGTATTCACTAATTAGCTTCTCAAACAGGCACCAGAACCATTGGGTGCTTTCATAGCTTTAGGACTACAAAACCCATGACACAGTGCAGTGCCTCTGCAAGTGGAACAGGCATACACAAAGATGTCCAGGACTTTTCACAAAAATATACCTACAAGAAGGAAAGGCAGGATGTAAACGGAATGAACGAAAGCACATCTAAATAATGGACCAAAAAAAAGGAGAGAGAGAGAACCCTCTGAAATTCAATTAGGCAAATGCATTTTCTGTGGATTGCTCCTGGTGAAACAGGACGTGAGGGCTTCGGGGGAAGACTTTAATAAAAGCCCCAGACCAGTGGAGATGATCTCCATGAAGAAAGAGCTGTCTTCGTCATCATGATTTCACCTTGTTCCACCGTAGTTATCGGCATCGGAATCAATTTTCCACCTAGCTCAAAAGTCATTAAGTAACCGTGCGCCCCACCGAACGTGGGCCAGCTTGACCTTTCCTTTGTCTCGGGCCCAGACCTTAAAAGCAGCCGGCACAGGTTTTACGCAGCCTGAGAGGACGTCACCGGAGATATTATCTAGCATGCAGAAATATGACTCCTTTCGAACAACATAGTAAAGTCTCTGACTCTTACAGCTGATGAAAAAAAAAAAAAGCTTTGTGAACCATATGTCATTACTGGGTCAAGTTGTACCTAAATCCACAGAGCGGCACTCGCAGGGCTGAACTTTTCCGGTGCCAGGTCTCCTGAGTGACATTTCAGCCGTCTCAGAGTTTTTCTTGCAAATCTTTCAAGCTACACTTGCAGACTGCCTAGACCTTTTAAGAGTCTCTTTAAAAGCGTGGAAAAGTTCTCTCTCTCTCTCCCTTTTTTTAAAGACTACAAGTCCCCCAGCCAGCTTGGCTGGAATCTAAAAGTGGAACAGAGAGACATGTACGTTCCATTTTAATTCAGAAAAAAAGAGCACACACAAGCTGTCAGAAAATTTGGGTCGTGCAACGATTCCTTGGCTGGAAGAAAAGAAAGATGCAAATGTAAGTTGAGGAAAATAATCCAAACTGCCCCACTTTCACGCTGATTTCTCTTTGACTCCCTCCCTCTTTCCTTCAACGCTCAGTTCCTTTTTCAACTCTGAATCTGACAATGTCCATCCCTCTTCGTTTTAGAGGTTAAAGTGTTTGTTGTTCCCTACCAACACTGGATTCTCTAGGTTTTATCATCCTATCTCTCTCTCTCTTTCTGCCCAAAATGTACTTTATTTCATCATTTAAAATATTTTTACCCTACCTTTCTCCTTGAAAAGGATCCAAGATGGCATACATCATTAAAAGGACAATATTTAAAGCTAAAAACAGTGAGTATACCAGCACTGAAAAGGATCAAACAAATACAGGTACCTTACTTAAAAAACATAAGCAACTTCAAAAAGACATTCAAAGCAGTTAAGGAACAAGCATCCATTTGAACACCCCATTCAGGCAGCCAGCCACCCAGGGAAAGCCCACCTGAATAGAAAAGTGTAGTCTAACACAGTTGGACACTGACTCTGGAATCTTTCTTGAAGGGCTATATTTTCATAAAGTGGCCCATTTTTCAGGAAAAATGGGGGGGAGTGGCCCCCAACGAGAGGATAAGGAGCACTGATGTGCATAAAACTGACGCAAGAGAATTTAGAAAGTGTGCCTATGTTGTACAAAAAATATATCTTACAGAGAGCTGCAGAAAACCCAACCACACAGACCAGTACCTACACAAAAACTCCAACCAACACCCATGACAAAAAAAGAGGCATAATCAAAACACTGGTAGACACAGAACTGACACAGAACTCAGTCATCTGAATTGGGCCCTACAGGCAAATGGCTACTCCAAGAATGAAATCACAAGAGCCATCAAACCAAGAAAACAAGACCGGACTGAAGAGGAAAAACAGCCACCCACAAATAAAGTATTTCTGCCATACGTCAAAGGGGTCAGCAAAGGACAAACAACAAATGTTGCGGTCAGCAAAGGACAAAAGGAACCCCCTCACCACTGCAGGAGTATACCGGATACCTTGCAGTTGTGGCCAGGTATATATTGGAACCACAAATGCAGCATCCACACCAGAATCAAAGAACATGAGAGACACTTCAACCAAAACAACCAGAAAAATCAGCAGTAGCTGAACCTGCCCTGAAACAAGCTGGACGTGAAATTCTATTTCAAAATACGGAAGTACTGGACAACACCAGCAATCATTATGTTAGACTGCACAGGGAAGCCATTGAAATCCACAAACACCAGCAGAGCTTCAACAAAAAATAAGAAAATCTAAAACTCAACAAAGCCTGGTTCCCAGCACTGAAAAATATAGTGTACAAAAGGTCAACAAACTCTACCCAGCCACAAGGACCAGTAATCACTGCACACAAAAGACTAGCTAACAACACCCATCATTCACAGTGACAGATCATCTCTCCCCCTTATCACAACAATACAACCACAACAAAAAAACACCCTGATCACCATAATCACCCACTCTCCTGAAAAGAACAAAAAGCTGATCCCACAGCTACAAATATTCAACTACCCCACATACTACACCAGAACACAGACAGAATTCTAGCGCCTGCCCTCTGAAGATGCCGGCCACAGAGACTGGCGAAATGTTCGGAAGGAAAACCTCAAGAAAATGGCCAAACAATCCGAAAAACCTACAACAACCAATATCTCTTACAGTCGAGCAAAAAACTGAGCCACTGGCAACGTATGGTCCCCCAAAGGAGGAGATCACCCTATCCATTCTAATCACAAGCCACCTATGTTTTATTCAGGTGCTTTCTGGTGATGGGTGGCTTCTCCATTTCTGCTCTCCTTGTAGGGCTTCTTTGAACAAGATCCCATTAGTCATTCCTGAAAGCATAATTCAAGCAGCTTAACCTCCGGAGACAAATTGCTTCCAGTTTAAAATATCAGGAAAAACTTCCTAACTGTTAGAGGAGCAGGACAATGGAACCAATGATCTCGGGAAGCGTTGAGTGCTCCAAAACTGCAGGCATTCAAGAGAAATTTAGACCACCATCTGAGTGTGATCCCAACGGGCTCAGGTAGCTGGTTCAAGGTCGACTCAGCCTTCCATCCCTCTGAGGTTAGTAAAATGAGTACCCAGATCATGGAGGGGGGAGCAGTGTGTAGCCCGCCTAATTAAATTGTAAACCACACAGAGAATGTTTTAACCACCCTGGGGTGGTATATAAGCCGTGTTATATACTTTGATTTGGATTCCTTCCTTGAGCAGGGGGTTGGACTTGATGGCTTTACAGGTCCGTTTTGACTCCATGGCCTTACGATTGTTCTGTGATCAGCCTAGAGATCATCTGTTTTGCGCCGAGTTGTGTGACTCAGGGCACAACGGCAATAAATATGCGTCTATGCTGACATCTTGATGCAATTGACTTCCAAAAGTGCTGCCTTTTGCTTAAGGCCAGAGTCAAACCCTGGTAGCCTTTGGGCCTTTTATCTTTGACACTAGACTCGGAAACGGGACTGCCTTCCAAACGGAGATCTTTGATGGGCAGATGTACTTCCAAAAAGTGCGACACAGGGCTCCCCCTTTTTCCCCCTTTGCAGAGAGACACCTGCACAACGCCAAGGATAGGAGCCAGGGGGGATGCAAAGGTGCCCCCCTGGCAGATTCGCCCACAATAGGCTGATGGGCCACCGGTTCACGAAGCCTGCAGAAGCCAGGCGCTCTTGCCAGGCTAAAGGTCAAGGTCTGGGTGCCCAGCCGTTGACTCACCAGGGCAAGGCGCCTTGATGACAGATGGAGATTTACCATTGGGTTGGAAAGTGGGTTTCCTGGGTTCCCCCATGAGCATGGGTCTCTTTTGTCATCCCCCACCCCGACCGGCTCGACAACTGCGCCACCGGATCCGTTCATTAGGGAGGCACGCTTCCCGCCCTCTCGCCCTCCTCCACCCCAAACCTCCTGTCACCCCCCCAGATGGCAGCTCAGCCTGCTGACAGTCGGAGGAGCCGGAATGACCCTTCTCTTCAGAGGGGCTCCCCCGTAGGCAGGGGCAGGCCAGCCCTCTTGGGAAGGGTGCCTTTTGTCTCCTCCTCGCTCCTGCTTCCTTGCGGGGAGGGGGGAAAAAAAAGTCCCCTTCTTGGTAGGGATCAGCAGACAAAAGCCTTTCAGCTTTCAACTTGACCTGCTCTGTTGGCATGGAAATCAGATGCACATCACACAAGGGGAGCAGAGAACAAAGAACAGCACGGGGGCCCGTTCTGATTTCCATTGCCGGCAGCGAGCCCTTATTTATTAATTTCCATCCAGATTAGCCCTGGACAAACCAGAGAGCATCTCGCCGAAACCTCATCGGCGGGACCGCTGCCCCAACACGAGCAAAGAAGCAGTGCGCAAGGTCCTTTTCAAGTTTGCTCTTTCCAAATATCCCTTTTTGGGGTCGTGTCCCCCGTTTCAACAGGGACGTGGTGGCGCTGTGGGCTAAACCGCAGAAGCCTGTGCTGCAGGGTCAGAAGACCAGCAGTCGTAAGTTCGAATCCACGCAACGGAATGAGTACCCATCGCCTGTCCCAGCTCCCGCCAACCTAGCGGTTCGAAAGCATGCAAATGCGAGTAGATAAATAGGTACCATCTCGGTGGGAAGGTAAACAGCGTTCCGTGTCTAAATCACACTGGCCATGTGACCATGGAAGATTGTCTTCGGACAAACGCTGGCTCTATGGCTTAAAGAGTGGGATAAGCGCCGCCCCCTAGGGTCGGACACGACTGGACAAAAATTGTCAAGGGGAACCTTTACCTTTACCTTTACCCCCGTTTCAGGTGGAACCTCCTTCCTCCATAGAAGATGGTCTTATTTGCTGCATCAGTGGAAAGAGCCTCCCTGTTCTGTGCACAACAGGAAAGTGGGCCCTTTGCTTGCCCCTTATGGAACCGATGATGAAGACCAAGCCGCTAGATCGCTCGTCTCTAAGGCCCAAACCATGACTATGCCACTTGAGCCTTGACAGTGAACTAGAGATGTTGTCTACCTCCGTTTAACCATCCATCCAAAGGGAGGTTGCAGCCAAGAAATCAGAAAACGACAGGGATTTGGATGGGCAAGCGAGGAAGGAATTAGAAAAGATCATCAAGTGCAAGAAGGTGTCACTGGAGACCAAGGCCAAGATTAGCCAGAATCGTGTATTCCCGATCATCACGTATGGGTGTAAAAGCTGGACAGGAAAGAAAGTGGACAGGAAAAAAAAATGTGGTGCTGGAGGAGAGCTTTACAGATACCCTGGACAGCCAGAAAGACAAACCAGTGGATCCTACATCAAATCAAGCCTGATCTATTTCTGGACGCAAAAAGGTTGAAACAGATGCTCTTCCTATTTGGGCATATCCTGAGAAGACAGGATATTCTGGAAAAGACCCCAAGGCTGGGAAAGGTGGAAGGCAGCAGGAAAAGAGGTAGACTAAATATAAGATGGACTGACTCCCTCAAGGAAGCCACAGGCTTGAGTTTCCAAGAGATGAAAAGGGCCGTTGAGGAGGAGACATTCTGGAGATGGCTCATTCATAGGGTCGCCCTAAGTCAGAAGCAACTTGACGGCCCGGAAGAACAGCAAAGGTGGAGCAAAGTAGTAGAAATAAGCTGTGTGGAAGCCCAGGTTTAGCAGCTGGTTTAAATACCCCTTGTGTTTACTCAGTCATATCCGTTTTCTGTCTTTTTATCTGGGAGTTGGGGGAAAAACGATTTCTATCTTACAACAGGCCCAGGAGTGGCTGAAAACCAGGTCGTGGTCTTGGGAAGATGCTAATAGCCATCGTGGTCAAGCCAGAAATGAAACCTAACTGTCCCGTTCAGTTTCCTTTGGCCATTGCACCAGCATGGCTCCGCTTAACAAGACAGTGTTGCAGAACGTGGACCAAGTTCCTTTTTCGAATTGAAATTCCTAGAATCCCGCCCTGCTGGGGGAGATTATTAAAAAAAGTAACTTTTCCAAGCTCTGATGGTTGCAAATGAGATCTCTCATTCTCAGACTCAAAACTGGCCAGACATTCCGAAATGCAGTACTCAAGAGGGGAGCCTATGATTTTCCTAGTTGTTAACCAGCCAGCATAGAAGCCTTTGGAGACCCCGGCCACCCCAGGAGAGGAATCGGCGTTTACCTCCTTGGGGTTTTTCTCACTTTGGCTTTGGAGATGTCTGGCCATTTCCCATCACCGTCGGAAGAAACAGGCCTTCCCGAAACCGCCTCCGAAAGCTCGTGTTTGCTGAAGCTTCAAATCCCCAATTCCTGCCATGAACTGTTGACTGACGTAAGGTGGAATCTGAGGACAGACCTTGGCCTTCCGATAACAGCAGAGTCGGCTTTGGGAAAGGTCTGAAGACATTTCCCGGTAGCCTGGAAAATGTCTTGTGGCTAATGGCTCAGCAGCACAATGGGCTACGTACACACATATGCACTTGGGAAGAATAATCTGGGGATAATTGTCCTTTGCGGCTGCTCTTGTTGTAACATGCTGTCAAGTTGCCTCAAACTTATGGTGAACTTATGAATGAGTGATCTCCTGCATGTCCTGCCTTCCACTGGCCTTGTGAACTCAACCCTGTGGCTTCCTTGAGGGATTCAGTCCATCTCGTATTTTGGTTTTCCTCTTTCCCTACTGCCTTCCACCTTTCCCAGCATGACGGTGTTTTCCGGAGAATCCTGCCTTCTCGTGATGTGCCCAAAGCAGAACAGCCTCAGTTTCAACATTTTTGCCTTCAGAGAGAGTTCAGGTTTGATTTGATCCAGGATCCACTGGTTTGTCTTTCTGGCACTGCAGGGGATCGATCCACCAAGCGCTTGCTCCAGCAACACCTTTCAAATGAATCAATTTTTCTCCTATCCGCTTTCTTCACTATCCAGCTTCCCTCCCGTACGTGATGATTGGAAATACAAGAGTGTGGATGATCTTGGTCTCCAGTATCACATCCTCACCCCTGGTGATCTTTTCTGTTTCCTTCATTGCTTCCTTTTTGAATCTCAGTCTTTGGATTTCTTGATGGCCATCTTCATTTGGAGGGGTGATCAAGCCAAGGTATACAAAATCTTTAACAAATTCAACAATCGTGTGGCACAGGATGAATAAAGGCCCACTGTCAGGGCTGCCTGGCCACTAGCATCTCGTTTCCTGAGATTTCAGGACCTAAATCAGAAAAAGAAGGGAGTAGATCCTTCTGGTCACATGATGGGGAGTCCTTGTGATGTCAGAGAGGATCGGAAAATATCTGGAGCTGCTTCTTAGACGACTGGCCCCAAAACCATCACAAGAGGAGTCTGGGTAAAGGGGCCTGAAACCAGGTAAAACCTTGCTAACCAGGGAAGAAATCAATCCAGAGCCTGGAAAATCGGTGGCCAAATGGACAAAGCAATAGCCATGATTGCTGCCGTTCCACCAAGCTGCAACTCCTGGGCTGAACAGCCTCCAGCGCACATTCATTCATTCATTCACTTAAACATGTAAAGCCTGGCCTGTATCAAAAGTCTCAAGGCAGGTTGAAGAGCCGTGTAAAACAATTCAGAAACACAAGGTATCGGAAACCCTTTGAAATCAAATTGTTTAAAACCCAAAATCCCAGCATTCAGAGATTCAAACCCTTGGCCCTAAAGTCTTCACTTGGTGCCAAAAGGATGTCAAAGTCATCAACCCATCAAGGTTCCAAGGGGAGGGCATTCCAGACCTGGGGTGCTCCAGCAGAAACAGCCCTCCGCTATGTCTCCCCATCCTAAACGGGTCTCGGGGGTGGGACACAGAGCGGAGAGCCTCACCTCAATGGTCCTAGTGGTCAAGTCGGTTTATATAGGGAGAGGGGCTCCTTCAGATATCTGGGTCTCAGGAGCATGGGTGGAGGTATTCCGGGCCCTGAACTGCTGCTGCAGCTTACGGTTGGTCTTTCTTTCCCCACCTCCCACCCCAGGCTCTGTGCTACTTCTGCCAGGAGTTGTAAAACAAGAAGGCTCCTGAGTCATGGTGCTGGTCCTTCACTGCTTGCCTGCCTTCTTGAGATCGCACAACAGGCTCAGTGCCAGCAACTCCAGCCCTCTCCTGGCGTTCCTGGCTTGCTTAGCATTCTGTTGATGTGCAAGTACCACCCAAACGAAACGAACACTGGACTGAGCCCTGGAGCCCTGATGCTAGGGGGCAACAGACGGAGAGACCTATCCAGGCTTTAGAGCTGCTTCACACCCAAGAATCAAGCTTTCGCTTCTTCTAGCTGGCTCATCCTGAGCTTTCCCCTCACCCCGCTTCCTGGAGACTCCATCCAAGTTGGGAATGGTCCATAAGCAGATAACGTTTGCATTTTGGAAGATGTTCAGAGGCTAAGAGGAAGATGCAGGGCAGTAAGAGAAGCCTCGGATCAAGAATTTATGGCGAGGAACTTTGGAGTTTCCTGCTCATCCTGCCATGGAGGAAAAAGGAAGGATGTTGCTGGCTCATGTGCCACCACCAAGGCATTCCAGCGTTTCCTTACCCATCATCTTCTGCTGGAAAGATGGGCAGACATTGAAAGCGGATGGGGTGGGGGCCTCATTGCACTTTGTGTTTTGTTTCCTAATTCTGGCTTTCCAGGTCGGAGTGAGTTTGTGGGCTGCCCCAGGGAATTGTCCTTCCCTGCTTTTCAGCCCCTGTCACAGAGGAGTATTCACAGATACATTGCCTCTGTGCATGGAGGTTCCATCAACCCCGGCAAAGTTAAAATTTTATACTATGTCTCCCAGATTCTGACGGGGCAGAGTGGATAACTGCCCCTGATGGCTTGGAAATTCTGGATGCTCTCGTCCACATCCTAAGTTATGAGTTCAGTTTAAGTAGCGTGGATGATATCTATTCATTTGTCTATCGTCTTCAGCGAATGTGGATCATTTAAAGCTGTCTAAGGCCCTGGTCCCACTAGGGAAAGGTTTTCTAGCTCTTGTTACATACAGCACTGATGTTACCTGTCTGTCATGGGTTTGGAGGGAAAGTTCCATCCTATGGGGAGTGGAAGGCGGGACATCAGGAGGAGGGGCTGTACTGTATATATATGTGGAGCCTGTGTGGTGAAGTAGGAGAGCTGAAGGAGAGCTGGGAAGAAGAAGCTGGTGTGGGAGTCTGTGTGTCAGACAGGGTACTACTGTGTGTCAGTCAGTACCAACCTGATAGGTTCAGGTGTCTGTATGGGTAGCCAGAACTGATAGGTTCAGGGTCTGTGCTTTCTTTAAAGGTGTTCTGTGTGAACCAAACTGGTGTATGTATGATTGAGACTAAGCCACGTTACTGTATCTTATTCACTTGATCATTTTATTTTCCCTGTGTGTGATTTAAATAAACCTTATTCCTTTGTTTGTTGAAAATCCATTCCTGGTCTGTGTGACTCCTTACAGGGAATGGTTGGTGGCAGCTTAGTGAAACTGTGGCATATCCCAGTAGGTCTGGGGTTGTCACATTGATTGGTGTCCAGCGTGTGGGATACGACTGGTCCAGTTGTCCAGTGGTCCAGCAAAGCCTTGGCAAGTGTGCCCAGAGCAAGGGGGGTCTAGTCAGGGACAATCTGAGAGCGCGTAGGTAATCTTCTAGGCTTACCTCACGGGGAGGTGCGCTAGTGGAGGAACGTGCCACCTCAGATTGGGGACTAGATTAGGGAGCTCTGAGGCAACCTGTTTTGGCGGGAAAAGGCTGAGGCAAAGCTGAGTGAAGTAGCAGTGATCTAGCTTGTCTGCTGAGAGGCCTAGCAGAGGGGGGCAGACTCTGGCTGGCAACAGTTGCAAGTTAGTGCTGAAGAACAGCAGCAATCTATAGAAGGCTGGTTCTGAGGCAACAGAGAAAAAAAAAAGTGGTCGCTTTATTTTGATGCTTGACTTTTGAAAGCAGCCTGTTCTGGGGGGGGGGATTACGCCCTTGACTCGAAGCCAAATGGCAGAAATGGGTGAAGTGAGGGAACCCCAGGTAGACCAAGGTTCTGAGGATGAATTTGGCTCAGTGCAGGATGAGAGCACGGGAGAACAGACCTTAGAACTCAGAAAAATGCTCCTAGCCCAACAGCATGAATTTAGAATGAGACAATTGGAAAGGGAGGCCAGAGAAAGAGCTGAAATCAGTCAGGCAGAGGCAGATGCCAAGAAAAGGGGAATGGCCATGAGGATAGAAGAGATGGAACTGAAACACAGAATTAGAATGGCACAATTAAAATTAACATTCCTAAATAAGAAAAATAACAACTTATCAGTTGAAGAAATTGCGGAAAGAGAAAAGTATGAGGCTCAGGCCAGACAAAGTGAGCAAGATCTTGAAAAATATAATCAGCAAAAAGACATTAAATTAAAAGAAATCAGAGATAAGACTGAAGAAAAAGTAAAAGAGATAAAAGCTAGGGCTGAGGAAGAAATTTTACAGATCAGGGCTGAGTTTGAGGCTAAGAAAAAGGAGCTGGATTTGAGAATAAAAGAGAAGAAATTGCAGCTAGAAAAGAAACCAAAAGAAGGCACACAGGTTAAGGCACAACATCAAAACCTGAATTATTCTGAAGAAAACATGAGGGAAACATGGGACCCTAAGTACTCCAAAGGGTTAGTTCAGAGCCCGCCAAAAATGGGCGGCCATTTTGTTGATAAAACTTCTGGGCAGAGCCAGTCCAGGAACCAGATTTTGGAGGGAAAACCAAAATCAGAGGAGAAAGACTCCAAGTACAGCAGAAAATGTTATTTCTGTCAGGGAAAGGGCCATCTAATCTCAGGGTGTGAGAAATGGAAGCAGATAAAGGGAAATTTGCCTCATGATTTGAGTGGAACCAAGCCAAAAGCTGTGTTCTGTGTCCAGAAAGAGCAAAGCTCCTTGTCACTGAGGGAGCCTGTTGCCATGGCTACTCAATCTGGAACAGTTACATCTGCTGATCAGGCTGGGGAAAATGGTCCTCTTGTGGAGGTCAAGCGCTGCTTGCTAGTGAGAACAGATTCACAGTTGTTTGAAACCGCAGGGGTGGACGTAGGAATACTTGACCATCAGTATAGGGGGCTGAGGGATACTTGTTCCCAGGTGACCCTGTGCCATCCAGATATTATTCCTAGGGAGTATATAATCCCGAATGAGAGCATGAAGGTGGCAGGGATTGAGGGACAGGTGATCTCGCTGCCAGTAGCGGAGGTACCTGTGAACTTTCAAGGCTGGAGGGGAGTTTGGTGGCTAGCGATTTCATCGACTCTGCCAGCAGCCGTGCTCGTGGGAAATGACCTGGCTGAACAGGTGAAACGGGTGCTAGTGATTACACGCTCACAAGCTACCACGGGGACAGTTCAAGGGGGTATTGGAGAGCCCGAGACGGAAGCAGAGGGGAGTTCCGAAGCTGTGGTGGAAACCTTAACCACAGACAGCCGATTTGGCCAAGAGCAAAAGGCAGACGCCACTCTCCAAAAGTGTTTTGAACAGGTGACAGACGCCCAGCTAACACCTGAAACCCCAGTGAGATTTCGAGAGGAAAAGGGAAGTTTATATAGAGAGACCCTGAGGAATATCTCAAAAGGGGGAGATGGGATCAGAAGTCAGCTGGTGGTACCTGAAAAGTATCGCCCCATGATCTTAAAAAGGGGACACTCTGACATGTTTGCTGCGCACTTAGGGGTGAACAAAACACAACAGAGAATTACACAGAATTTTTACTGGCCTGAAATAGGGAAGCAGATCAAGGAGTTCTGTAAACAATGTGATGTGTGTCAGAGGCAGGGGAATAACCGTGACAGGACCAAAGCAAAGTTGTGCCCTTTGCCTGTGATTGACACTCCGTTCAAATGCATAGGGGTGGATATTGTGGGACCTTTGCCCAAGGCCACAAAGAGGGGGAACAGGTTCATTCTCACCATTGTGGACCATGCCACGAGGTACCCCGAAGCCATACCCTTGACTAACATTGAAACTAACACAGTGGCAGATGCCTTGGTGGGGTATATGTCCAGGATGGGATTCGCCTCAGAAATAATCACAGATTTGGGCGCATCGTTTACATCGAAGCTCATGAAACGGTTATGGCAAATCTGTGGAATTAAACACAAGGAAACCACTGCCTATCACCCTGAAAGTAATGGGTTAACGGAGAAGTTCAATGGGACTCTAATGCGCATGATTAGGGCTTACTTGGCAGAGAATCCAAACAATTGGGACCAGAAGCTGCAATCCCTTTTGTTTGCTTATCGATCAGTGCCACAAGCCAGTACCGGGTTCAGTCCGTTTGAACTCTTGTTTGGGAGAAGGGTGAAAGGGCCCCTTGATTTAATCAAACAAAATTGGGAGCAGATCACCCAGGATGACCCACAAGACGTTGTGACATACATAGACTCTTTAAGGAATGACCTAAAGAGAAACCTAGAGCTAGCAGCAGAGACCCTGCAAGCTCAAAAGGTCAGAAAGAAAGCTTGGGATGACCAGGAAGGCAGGGAGAGGCACTTTAACCCAGGGGAGGGAGTGCTTTGGCCTAGGCCCTGCAAAGAGAACAAACGGCAGCTGGGTAGCCCAGAAATAAAATACTTGGGTCACATAGTAGGGGGAGGAGTGATAAAACCCCTAGAGGCCAAGATAGAAGCAGTTCGTGATTGGCCTAGACCCAACACCAAGAGAAAAGTCAAATCATTTCTTGGGTTGGTGGGCTACTACAGAAAGTTCATCCCGAGGTTTAGCGAGATTGCGGCTCCGCTGACCGATCTGACGCGGAAGAAGACTGATGACCGCATCCCGTGGACCATCGACTGTGAGGAGGCGTTCCAGAGGTTGAAGGAGGCCCTCATCAACTATCCAGTGCTGCGTGCTCCAGACTTCGACCGGGAGTTCATCATCTACACCGATGCGTCTAACAGCGGGGTAGGAGCAGTTCTTTGCCAGGAGGATGAAAATGGTGACCAGCATCCAGTGTCCTACCTGAGTAGGAAACTCCAGAAAGGTGAGAGACATTTGGCAACCGTGTAAAAGGAGTGCCTGGCCATAGTCTACGCGATCCAGAAGGCCAAGCCTTACATCCGGGGAAGACATTTTGTTCTGTGCACTGACCATTCACCACTGCAATGGTTAAAGACAATGAAAACCCACAATAGCAAACTTATGAGGTGGGCTTTAAACCTGCAAGACTATGACTTTGAAGTGAAGGTGGTCAGAGGGTCAGTGAACTGTGTTGCTGACGCCTTGTCAAGAAGACCCGAAGAATGAAGACGGCGAAAGAAACATGGACTATGTATATATTTTGGTGACCAAAGGTTAAATGTACCTGTTGTTTATTAAATATACCTGGTTTGTATCAATAAAGGTAACTTGATGTATTGTAAATGGTAAATGTTTAAATGCCTAATTGATATGTTTATTCTAGAGTAAGTATGGTATTGTATGTTATTGTATAACTGTTTTTGTATGTTTTGGATCCAGGTTGTTTTTTGGAGAAAAGCACCTTAGCTTTCCCCCTACAAAACAACTTATAAAGAGGGGAGGTGTTACATACAGCACTGATGTTACCTGTCTGTCATGGGTTTGGAGGGAAAGTTCCATCCTATGGGGAGTGGAAGGCGGGACATCAGGAGGAGGGGCTGTACTGTATATATATGTGGAGCCTGTGTGGTGAAGTAGGAGAGCTGAAGGAGAGCTGAGAGAAGAAGCTGGAGTGGGAGTCTGTGTGTCAGACAGGGTACTACTGTGTGTCAGTCAGTACCAACCTGATAGGTTCAGGTGTCTGTATGGGTAGCCAGAACTGATAGGTTCAGGGTCTGTGCTTTCTTTAAAGGTGTTCTGTGTGAACCAAACTGGTGTATGTATGATTGAGACTAAGCCACGTTACTGTATCTTATTCACTTGATCATTTTATTTTCCCTGTGTGTTGTTTAAATAAACCTTATTCTTTTATTTGTTGAAAATCCATTCCTGGTCTGTATGACTTCTTATAGGGAATGGTTGGTGGCAGCTTAGTGAAACTGTGGCATATCCCAGTAGGTCTGGGTTTGTCACAGCTCTTACTTTCCACACCTCTGTTATATTGAATTGCGGTCACGCGGTTTATATCCCAGGATGACTGTCCCAAGAATATATATATATTCTTGCGACATTATTTTATATTATAATAAAATATATCGATACATCAATATATCAGAAACAGGTCTCCATCAAAGGTACATGACTGAACAAGTGATATTGACTACACACACACACACACACACACACTGCACATCTTTTCTCGCACATGGAGAGTGGCAGAAATTAGAGGGAACATTGATCGGGAAGGGGTTTCTGTTGAGGAAAGTGTCCCTTGGTTGCGTGGGCTGCTCCTGCAGAAATGCACAGCACAGGACGGGCGTGGGATATCCGCACAGCATTACCAGCCATCATACACACACACCTCCATGACAGGGGTATACCAACATTTCAATGTATCTTCCCACGGGAAAGAAAAAAAAATATTACTCACCAGTAATGTCATGGTGGTAGCCTCCACTGACATACTTTTACCAATGTATTGATGTATCGGGCATTTAAAATAATGTGCGTGCTGCCGTTGTGGTGGGCACCTTTCTGGCTTCAATTCTGGAAAGAAGCGGTTCAGGTCGTGCACACAGGCCATCCCGGAAAAAGGAACGGACCAGTCCCGCCAAGGTACAAAATAACACGACCCTCCTGGCAATGGGTAAATGTTCCGCAGTTACACCGCTAGCCAGGAATATGTCTCGGTCTTGACTCTGTGTCATGTGGCCGGGGGTGGGGGGGAATGCCGACATAACTGGTGGATAACTATGGAACATTTCCCTCGTGTGATCAGGGCCTGAGAGATCTTCCAGCGGGAGCATTTTGTTCTAACCCGAAATCTGTCCCCAAGTTGCAAAAGGAGCATCAGCTTTAACAAAATATCTGCCCAAATTTCTCTCTTTTTAAAAAAATACGCTTCTCTTTCAGAAATATTTAGGAAACGTTTCTTTTCCCAAACATTTTCAAGGACAAAAAAAGGAGTGGAGAATCACCCCGGGGGGGGGGGGGAAGCCCCGTATGATGTGAAACTGGATTAAAGGTGCGGAAAGCACGGACCGTGGGGAAAATACCAAGAACGTTAGCGCAGAATCTCATCGTTTAAGAGAGCAGATGGTCAGCTGGGGAGAGCCCTCGGCTAGTGGCCGCCACCACCGTTTGCAGAACGGAAATCATCGCTGGGGCCAGTTGTGGTTTGGACTGAAACTCCCAGCATCTCCTAGCCAGCATGGCTACCAGGGATGCTGGCAAGCCTTTGGGTCCGGGTTCAAGTCTTTGCTTCCAAGTCTTGAGTCCTTATTTAAAAACAAGCACCTTTTTCCCCAGAAAAAAAGGGGACGGATTGGGTGGGTTCCAAGTGACGAGTCAAGTCTGACTCAGTGAAAACAACAACAACCCCAAGTTGAGTCAATGTCAAGTCACCAGGGGCAACTTAAGTCTGTCTTGACAGCAAATCCTGTGAATCAAGTCCCCATGTCTGAGGTCTACTGGTTATGCTCCTGGTCGCCATGGTCTTAAATGGTAACTTTTTTGAACCCTGGATGGAAATTCGTCATTAGGAACAACAAAATTCAGTATGCTTTTATGAAACTGGGAAACTTTGGGAGCATCCTTATTTCTGGGCAACGGAGATAATGTCTCAAAACTGCAAAGGGGATCCGCGCTCACCTAAGTCAAGTTCTTTCAACACGGAAACACACTGCATTGTGTATTTGCAAAAATGGCATGCTTAAGGATTTGGGTTTCTTGTTTTTTTCCAAGAGACACGGCTCAGCACAGATCAAAAGAATTCCAGGGAGATTCAGTCGGGCGCTTTACTCCGGATACCTGCCTCCTTTGGTCCGCAGTTTTGCACAGAAAGTGAAATGAGCAAAGAGGTAAGGAAGACTTAAGAAAATGGGTTGTGCCAGAAAGAGTACGGAAGGGGCAAAGGTGAAGGGAGGCTATATGACTAGAGAAACAAGTCCATTCAGAGAGGCAGAAGAGACTTGACCAGTTCTGGGAAAAGGTGACACAACAGCCATCCAGGTGAGATGGGGGTGGGTGGCTTTTCTGGAAGGGCGACTCTTCCTATCTCTGTTCCTATCTCTTGAATTTCTAGCCCTGTGGCTTGAAAACTACACATGCTAAAGAAATGCTTCCTTCTTCCTTCTTCATTCATGTCAGAAGCACCATGGTGCAATTGATAAATATATCAGATTATTTTCATCCCATAATAGGTAACATCAAGGGTGTTTTAAAGCATCTCGCAGGGTAAAAATATACAGTAACAAGATTTGGAAGGTCTCATCCTGATCTGTGAAATAGTACCATACAAGGCACTAAAATACAGATGTGGCACAATGGTGCCCTAGCCTAGTGGCTGAATAGAGTTTGGAAAAGTTACATTTTTATTCTACCACCACATTTTTAATTTACAGCTACTGGCTGCTCGGTTCTGGAAGTCGTGGTCCGGAAAAGTAACTTCCCCCAACTTTATGGCAGAGCAAGCTTTTTGCAAGCTCAAGGCGAGAAGTCCATTCTTGGGTGTCAGGAGCTAAAAATGAAGGATTGGGTCCCAAACAGGTGGCGATGGGATGAAGGTGGTGGTGCTTTGGGAAAACCTTTGGGATGACCCCGAGGGGTCCTTCTTCAACAGAGATAATACAAGGTGGGACTGACACATCACCTGCCAGGGGTGAAGCTACTCCCTTGGTGACGCAGAGAAACTAACGTTGGGTAGCTTTGTGAAAGGTGCCTTTGGAGAGAGAGGGAAGCCAGTGGATCAACATAAATCCTCCCAAGGGTTTTTTCCAGGATGTGTCATGTAGGAAAATACCAGGAATCAACTTGAGCCATAGCCTTTGCCTTCCCTTAAAGGATCCCAGTGTTTTTCGGGGGAAGAGCTGCGCTCATCGGTCTTGTGACATCCATAAGACCAACGAAGAGCATTGCTGGGCATCAGCTTTCATGGACTGTGGTCCACAGCTTTGGACGCGTGCAGTGCAGCCACAGTGGACAGGCTTGTAAATAGACACGGAGAGGAAGGGAAGCGTGAAATGGAAGGAAGAGCAAAAGGTCCAGTGGGGTGAGGGTCTTATTGTTGGATATACCGTGTTGTTGCTGGGAGGGAAGACAGAGTTAGAAGTCTTTCTCTGAGGAACCTCAGAAGCTACCTGGGAGGCAAGGAGGCCACTGCGGGTTTAGAGGAGGAAGAAAAGGCACAGCTGTTTGTGTGTTTGTGGGTGTGAGAGTTAGGGTGTGATCACACCGGGAAATAGCAGTCCAGTGCGATGCATTTCCTGGCAGTCCCACGATCCACTGGGAAAGGAGTTCCAGCCTGACCCTGAATCAGGGTCCAGCCGTAGGGCTTCTTATTTTTTGGGGGGCAGGCTGGAGCAATTCTGGGACAAACCGATGGTTTGCTTTAAGGACGATCGTTCTTTCCTCTACTCCAGTGGTCTCCCAGTCTTGGTTCCCCGGTTGGACTATGACTGCCAGAAATCCTGGCCAGCATAGTGAGTGGCGAAGGCACCTGGGAGTTGCAGTCCAAGAACATCTGGGCACCCCAGGTTGGGGGGCGCACGACATTAAAGCCACCATTTCTGGTGCCATCGGGTGAATCTCTTTGCAACCATGTGATGACACCCTGAGAGAGCAAGAGAAATCGTAAGAGAGGGAGAGAAGGAGTTGGGGGCGAGGGAAGGGAGGGCCCAGGGAGACGGGAACCCTTTAGGAGAAACTGAACCCTTACTTTCAAGAGTAAAACCTTTTAAAAAAAAAAACCTTGGAGAGTTCTATCCGTAATCTCACTCTTCTTTCTCTTTGCTCTTGTTTGAAAATCAATATACAGTGGTGCCTCGCTAGACAGTTGCCCCGCATGACAGTTTTTTCACTAGACATTGCGATTCGCAAAACAGTGATTCCTATAGGGGAATTTCACTGGACAGTGTTTGGTCCCTGCTTCGCAAACCGATTTTTGCTAGACGACAATTTTGACAGCTCCCTCCGCGCTTGCAAAACGAGTGCTTTCGGGACCTAAGCTTCGCAAGGCAACTATTTAAACAGCTGATCAGCAGTTCGCAAAGTGGCTTTCCTCTAGCCGATCTTCACTAGACAACGACGATTCTTCCCCATTGGAACGGATTAAACAGGTTTCAATGCATTCCAATGGGGAACTGCTTTTCGCTAGACAATGATTTTGCTAAACAGCGATTTCAGTGGAACGGATTATCATCGTCTAGCGAGGCACCACTGTACTCATTTTACAAAAGAAACAAGAAAAGTCCCATGATGATCGAGGCATACAACTTTATTCCTCCTTGCCGTTTTATTCATTTGCCGGTTACATTTATAGCATTCTTTTTGTCTAAAGGAGCTCCTGGCTGCATCCACGACTCTCCTTCAGCCTCTTTTATTCTCAGATCAACCCTACAAGACAG